>NW_028234423.1:13814405-13819405 GCF_977035675.1 Penaeus japonicus | reverse complement strand
TTATATACTCCAACAAGCTTCTGTTGTGTTGCTACTTGTCTGTGATATAATGGCACGATATAATTCGCTGAAAGTGTTTGATTGAAATTCAAACTTTTCTGGACGACAAATTGCTTTGAAACTTGTGACTAAATTGAAGAATTATATCAGAAATTTGGACTGAAGACTATTACTAAACTAAAGGCCATCACAAAAGTACTTAGCATAAAGAAAGTATATTATTATACACAGGAGAGAGTTTAAAAGCATCGTTTATTGGTACTGAAATCGTATCTTTTAAAGGCAAAAGACACGTGCGACGGGTTCGTCGAGAGAGTGCTACATTTATTCTTTGGAAGACATCGTTATAGAAGTGAAGGAGTATGAAGCAAAAAAAAAAAAAAAAAGTTAAATGTGGACTCACTGTAGTGCTGCATCCACTGGTTCTGCTGACCATAAAGCCTACTTAAAGGAAGGAATACAGACTTCTTCAATAAGATGAAATGTAGTCTGGCAAATAAATTTACTGAGTGAGATTCAGAATGTGTGAAAACGATACAGATGATGAACATGACAACGGAAACTTAATCTTCCTCAACCTTAGAAGATTTATCCACTCCTGATGACTGCCAGAAGGGAAACGGAAATACACCACGGAAATAATGCATCAAATTTTACTGGAATGCTTTTTTTTTCTCAAGTAGTAGTCTTGACAGCAGATTGATTCCTTTAGATACTAACCATTTTCCGCAAGAAAAGGCAGGCAACTATTGGTAAAAGAGATGACACTCTAGCTTCATTGAAGATAACCAATATGAATAAAAACATGCCATAACCTCAGGGAATTAACAAAAGTGATTGATTTTTATGAGGATATAAATGATGAGGTCCGTTTGTACCTCAGTGGCCAATTCACTTTAATGCTATTGACGGTAACCATTCATTAACGACTGAACATACATTCATAATTATTTATTCTTTAATCCTTAAAATCATTTAAAAAACATAATAATGCCTAGGATATTTGTGCCAGTTGCTGTTAGGTGGTTAGGGTTATATGTGTTCATCATTACTTGTTTGTATATCACTTGATGTTTGTACTTGATAAATTATGAAGTATTGAAAATGCTGATTTGTGCCATCCAAGACCAAAGTTGGCTTGAAAGACAATTTGATTAGATGCTTGGGGACATTGCAAAAGAACCCTACTGTTATCAAAGGTATCTTCGAGTTCTCCAAGATCCATTTCTTTTGCTGGCGAAAAGCTGTCATTAGTACAGAGCCGACAATATTTCAGACACCATTTGGGGCATCTCAAATGTGTTCAGAAGTAGGGATCAGATTAGGGTTTGACAAATCCTACTTTGCATCCATCAGTAGATATCTGCTTAACACAGATGTCATTTTCATGCCACTCTCTCACGATGGTGACAGCATACATGAGGTATTTGGTATGCTGAAAATGGAATCGGAAAAAGCTGGATACACAAACCAGCCAAACCTGAAGGATCGAATTTGGTACAATTTTTACTATGAGAAGGTATGGAACCTCACCACAGAAAAGTTTGTGAATGTCCCAGGTTTTTCGGAGTGTTTAGTTCTCCTTTGTTCCATTATATATGGGATATCAAATACATGGTAATTGCGGATAGGGGAATATAGTACATGTGAGAAGTTGTTGCATATCATAGATATTGCCAATAAAAGATACGTTTCTAGTTTGTAATATACTTTCACCATGTGTAATATTATGCTTAATTGTAGAAAAAATAATCTTAAAAACTAGAATTATACAATACACGATTAAATAAATCAACATAATTTGAATACATCGTTAAGTAATTACTGCTAAAATGACGAAGAGAATATAGAAAACGGGAATTTCACCCCAGACTAATCTAATTATTTAATCATATTTTTCGTATCTTTAAGTTAAAAGTGCAATAGGTAAATATTGATAAAAACAAATAAAAATGGTATCACTAGTCATGAAAAAATGAATGGAGCCTACTTCTGAACAGTCCCCGTGAATTTGAATGATTTTTCAAAAATCACCAATTATTGAAATACCCTAATGCACAGCACATCACCGGAACAGTTTAGCGACCACCCTTATCCTTGGATCATCCTCACTATTTGTCTCACATTCACAAAGACAAGTCCAGAGTATGTGAGAGTGTGGAATTATCTATCGTAATGTCATTTAAACTTAGTGATCTTTATTTTACAAAGTCAACACTTGGCTATTTTCATTATGTATAACTGTCTATGTCTGTGTGTGTGTGTATGTATATATATATATATATAATATATATATATATATATATAATAATATATATATATATTATTTATTATATATATATATATATATATATATATATATATATATATATATAAATATATAACTATATATATATATAGATACACACACTCACACACACACACACACATATATATATACTGTATAAATATATATATATATATATATATATATATAATATATATATATATATATATATATATATATATATATATATATACATTACAAATTCCATGTCCATGCAGTAAACCATTGAAGTACTTTTTACTTGCGTTCAAACTGGTGCCTTTTTATTTCCCTGAAATGAAGGGAGAATAGTCATTCAAAGCGCGTCTTTCGCTTCGTGCGGTAAGACTGAAGGCTACGGTAAAGCTTTCGTTTAAACCATCGCATGATATCGATGCAGATCGGCCTGATTTAGATTGATGTCTGGAATGGTTCTCTGTATGTCTTTATTAAATCATTTACTGAATAAGCGTTGATCAAAACTAACTAACGATATTAGGCACATTCATTTTCAAGCGATCGCGAGTCAGCAATGTGCAGTTGCCACCTCACGACACCCTGTGGACCGAGCAGATGAAATAGACTTCAGTAAATAACTACAATACTTTTCTGAAGTATTGATTGAAGAAAATTACCCTTCCAAATTTTCCCAACACTCCTTTACCCTTTCCCAGACAATCTGTAATTTCGCTCACTATTCGCCTCCCCATCTGTCTAAATCACAGCCCCCTCCCCCCGCCCCGACCCCTTCATTGGAAAACCTAAGAATCGTATATTCTTATCTATTGTCATATGTACCTCATCTCATGATGCATTAACCAGATTATAAACGTGAGCGAAAATCTATGCCAATGTAGACATGTTTTTCTTTTTCTTTCTTACTTTCTTTCTTTTTTTTCTCTCTTTTTACATATGCATGCGTAAGAGTATAGGCTAAAGCGTACAATATACATGTATACGCATTACATGGGATGTGTAAGTGTGTTTCTGTATGTCTACGCTGCGTGCATATATATGTTATATATACAGATGTAGGCCTTTATCTATAAGTAGTGCATAAACATGAACTCTTGTGAAGAACAGAAAATACTGAAAAAAGGAACGCGTTATGAAGGTGCGGTAAACCAAGCAAGAATTAGGGTTCCCACGCGCCTCGAAGGGGATGTCACGGAGTTCGATAATATCAGCTTCCGTAGCATTACAATTAAACGTAAAATAAACCTTAAAAATTGTTCAAGTAGCCATTGTGATAAAGAGGTAGAGAACTTCAGCGAAGATGTACAGGTCGCCACCGGGGGACGAACTGGAAAAGAGGGATGAAGGGGAGGTTGGGAGCCACGGACAAATTACCAGAAATGAGATATGACAAATATAAATTTGAATTTTCCGAGACTCGGCCCCTCAACATTATGTATATGCTTTTCGGGAAAAAAAAGATTATAGAGAGGTTGGATTTGGATAATGTTGTGCTGGGGTAATAAGTAAACTGACTTCATAATTACAAACACGCGCGACATTGCAAAAATGTGGGTCATTAACAAGGTAAATGTCGGTAGCAACCACATAATGATATTTGGTGAGATCTCATAACGGAATGAATAATCTATTTAACAAATGTCATAAAGTCGCTAGAGCGCAAAAAAATATATATAATAAATAAATAAAATAATAATAATAAAAATGAAAAATAAAAAAATAAAGATCAATAACAATTGTACTCCATATAAGCCCTTGGTCAGTTGTCCATATCTTGCTCTAGATATAGGAAACAAATATTGCAAAAAGTAACTACGAAAATGTATTCGAAGAGGTCTGTGGTTGAATATTGCGAAATACATACGGAATGGAACAACAACCATCAAGCAATTTGCAAAGACCGATGAATTAACAAATAAAGAAGTGTTTGGCAGAGCGATACCAATTCACACATTGTCTAGAGGAAATATGCAAGTAGGTAGTTTTGAAGGAAAAAGGACTAACTTAGTGAATGACCATTTCAGAAATAGCGTTGGAATTTTAGACTTGAGTTGAACTATAAAAATCACTAATCTTGCACTCGAATCCAATTTAAACAAAAACAACCACAAGGCAAAGAGCTTAGAGGTGAGGAACAATTATGTATGTCTTGGACAACTCATAAAAAAAATAAAAATCCTGACCAATTTGTCTAAAGGGAAGTCTTCGAAATAAACGCCCTCCCCATCATGATATAAAGGTAAAAAACATGGAATACAACTAAATAAAGAGAAAATTTCTAGGGATTCATACTTGGATAAAACTTAAGGAACAAGAATAATGCAGTATGGATAAGGGAACAGCAAGAAAGACTTAAGAGCTCTAAAAAGATGAAGCAATGGATTAGACATATATGGAGGGGACCGGACTATAGTAAGAAAAAAGTAACGTTCTGGATAATAGCAAACATATTGCGACCAAAGGCAGACATATTGATGAGATGGCACGATGAAGGCAAATGCCGCACGACCGCAATGGCATGGACATATGAGAGAGATTTGCATCCTGCAGTAGAATGATGCAGGCTGGTGATGATGATGTGTGTGTATATGTGTATGTGTGTGTGTGTGTGTGTGTGTGTGTGTGTGTGTGTGTGTGTGTGTGTGTGTGTGTGTGTGTGTGTGTGTGTGTGTGTGTGTTAAAGAAATAAGAAATATTCATACAAAAGTGTAAAAGGACG
>NW_028234423.1:13786905-13791905 GCF_977035675.1 Penaeus japonicus | reverse complement strand
CAGAGACAATTCCCGTACAAGGTTTATTGATCACAGGCAGCGAATTATTGAACAGCAACTGAAGTACGACTGGAAACAATATATTACAACAATTAATTAACATAGAGGAAGCATAAAATAGAAAAACAAATCTAATATAAACTTTGATAAAACAAAGTAAAAACGAACTGATGTAAATTGAAAAGACTGCTGTATAAATTACAAAAACAATAATCATAAATTCTGGGACAAAAGCCAATATAAAATAGATTTATAATAAGGTACAGATTCAGCTGCGCTCCCCTAAAAACCCTTCATTGATTTATGAAATACGATGCAAGACTGGCGACGTGCAGTTCATAAGTATAAAATTACGAAATTGAAAGGCAAAAGTAAAATAGCAATAAGAAACACAACCAGCGCAAATGTGAAATATTTAGATCAAAGTAAATCGTCTACGATAAAATACTTAAATTATATAACATGTGAAATGAAATAAGGAAAGTAAAGAGTGGAAAAGGGAGAAATTTAAGCAAAAGGCTTAAGCGAAGGGAAAGACAAAGTAGGGAAAAGGGGAACACATCATGAGGGTGAGAGCAGAATGGAGGGAAAGAACTCAATTTGGAAAATAGAGATGAAAGGAAAATACGAAAGAAAAGAAGGAATGAAGAAAGGTTGCGGACGAAAGGAAACGAGGGAAAATAAATAGAAAAGACGAAGGGAAGCGAAAGAGTAGAAAAAGCGCCAGTTGTAGATAAGCGCAAATAAGGAGAATAGTGGAGTAGGGGGGGAAACGAATATAGATAAACTTGATTGGAAAAGGTGGGCTAAGAACACATATGAGGGGGAGAATATGGAAAAAAGGAAAATAAGGACGAGCGAAGAGGATAAAGGGGAGACTAAGGCAAAAATGATAGGGACGGGGGGAGGCCCGGGAGGGGGTAAGTGGGTCATCAGAGCTGCCCTATTTTTATTGTGTCTTTCTCCTGATGTCATTCCCAATTAACACGCAACAGAACTAAAAGGCCGCTTCCATCAGCCGCGCCCTCAAGCCTCCGTCAGAGTATCTTAGACATACCCTTCAGCCATAGAGGCATTTGAGAGCCGTCCTCTGCAGCAATTGCGTATGTAAAGGTGATATATTCCTTCCTTGACTCAACGCCGCGGTTTGCTACAGGCTCGATGTTACGTAGTTTATGTTATGTTATGTTAAGTGTGTGTGTGTGTTTGTGTGTGTGTGTGTGTGTGTGTGTGTGTGTGTGTGTGTGTGTGTGTGTGTGTGTGTGTGTGTGTCTGTTGTGTGTGTATGTGTGTGTGTGTGTTTTATATAAAAGCATATGGTGATACCAAAGTTGAATCCTTCTTGGTACAGAATGAAACCCTTTTTGAGCAACATATCTAAATCGGATTCTTTCTCTTTTTAACTTTTTTTGTCTCTGTTTCTCTCTCCTCCTGCGTCCCTCTCCCTTTCTCACCTATCTCTTTCGTTTTCTTCATCTCGTATAACATTTCTCTTTCTCTATATCTTTTTCACTCGAATATTCGACCGACAGGTTTCATAACTCTTGGTTTCGATTTCTTTCATTCACACCCTCTCAAGTAAATCTACCTATCTATCAGTCTGTCTATAGCAATCGCAATCGCCTCCCCCCCCCCTCACTCACTCGCTCACACACACACTCTCTCTTTCTCTTTCTCTCTTTCTCTCTCTCTCTCTCTCTCTCTCTCTCTCTCTCTCTCTCTCTCTCTCTCTCTCTCTCTCTCTCTCTCTCTCTCTCTCTCTCTCTCTCTCTCTCTCTCTCTCTCTACCTCCCTCTCCCTCACCCTCACCCTTTCCCTTTCCATTTCCTTTTCCCTTTCCCTTTACCTTTCCCTTTCCCTCTCCCTCTCCCTCTCCCTCTACCTCATCCTCTCCCACTCCCTCTCCCTCTCTTTCTCCCTCTCTCGTCCGCAAAACTAGTACAAAGAGACTAACCACTATCGGCAGAATTACTAAGAGTGAAAAGAACATTGAAATCAACCAAACGCAAATAAAACATGAAAGAGTAAAGTTGAAATTGATGATATGAGAAAAAACGCTGCTGGTACAAGTGTAGCTGCTTCATGGGCGCCATAAATCACCTTTTTTCTCTGTCATTCCAGAGATTAATATCTGCAATCTGCGTATGTCCGAATTTCTTCACTCACTTAACTGTTACCACAGGTGGATTTCGCGCCGTGTTAAATTCATGTTATTGGTGGTGTAAAATACCCATGGCACATCCTGTCACAGAGAGGGTTATATTTTGTGTTGTTTCGTATCCTTCTTTCTCTATCTCTTTCTCTCTCTCTTTCTTTCTTTCTTTCTTTCTTTCTTTCTTTCTTTCTTTCTCTCTCTCTCTCTCTCTCTCTCTCTCTCTCTCTCTCTCTCTCTCTCTCTCTCTCTCTCTCTCTTATGAATAGTCAGGCTTTTAGGATTTCAGTTCTAACTTCATGTTCAATTTAAGTAACGAATCATTTGTTTTGACATCGAATGGCATGTGCAGCAACAACCAAAGCTCATCGTGACAAATGTATAAAGGGTATTAAAGTGATAACTTCACCAGACGAAATGCAATTTACGCGAATCGATGTTATGCAATAACCATAATATATACAGGCGTGTGAAGTTTGTGTAATGCAATGAGTAATGGTCATTGATTTCATATCGTGTATCATCCACCCCTTCCAGATCTCAGGAGACTATACTGACTGCGAGGTTTGTAAGATGCACTGATTTGCGGATGAGGTTCAGGATTTACATACTTGCATCCATCTATGGCTAGGGGTAGACAGAGTAAGACGGCCTTTGGATACACATAAAAAATAGACCAGATAACTAAATTGCCAGAATAGAAAAGTACTTCATACTAGAACTTCTTACTCAAAATGTCTCGATTATCAGATTGAAGCCAACGTAATCTTCCAAGAAAAAACATTTGTAGAGCACAAGAAAATGCAATGAGACTACGATTGGCAACGGATTTACGACTGACAATGAGCCGTGCGATGCAAACGATCTTGCAAGTCTCCTACCCAACCCAGGGCCAATAGTGGCAAATTAAGCCCATTGTTTTAGACGCGTTACCTTTCGGAAAAAAAACTGCTTTCTTTTGTCGTTAGTGTTTTGGTTTGGGAATGAATGCAATGTCATTGATACTGTGATGATGATTTTAAGTTGCCCATTAAGTTTTGTGTAAAGCTTGGAAACGTTTTTTTCACTTAAATTATGAAATCTTGTACAAGATATAGAACTTTTTAAAAACAATTATTTCTTATTTTAGAATGAATTTTACGTGGTTTTTTTCTGATACAGATTAAATGTTTTGTTTTCCTCTCAGGCTTTTTCCTTGTTTATCTACATATCTCTAGATTAATTATATATTAAGGTTATCCATATGACCTTTCCTGTAGGCTTGAAACTTGAAACCTCATTGAAATTTAAACTCGGGGTTAACAGTGGAGTTCAAAATCACCGATTTGCAGCCTCCATTCCTACAGTTCCTTACCTGGAATGAGTGACAAGCCGTTTCCATCAACCGCACCTTCATGCTTCCTCCCTCAGTCAGAGGGATACTGACGAGGGACAGTTGAGAGCCGTCCACTGTGCCAATAGCATATGTAAAGGTGATGTGTTCCTCCCTTGGTTCGACAACGTGGCTTGAAGGTTCAGTTATTATAATGAAATAACTATATAAAAAGAAAGAAAGCAGATAAAAGAAAAAATATATATCGATTTATTAGATTTAAAAGCGTATGGTGCCAGGTAAAAGACTTATTGAAAAAGCCTTGAAACCTCTTTTGGATCCAGACGCGGGTTCTCCCTCCCTTTTTTTGTTGTTGTTGTTGTTGCCTCGGTTGCTTTCCTCCTTCCTGCTGCTTCCCTCTCTTCCTCTCGCCTCTCCCTTTCTGTCTTATCCGTCCCTTACAAACTTCACTTACGTATTCGTCTATAGGTACTAAAAGTATCCCAACTCTCTAATGCTCTCTCTCTCTCTCATTTTCTCTATTTCTCTTTCTTTCTCTTTTCTTCTCTCTCTCTCTCTCTCTCTCTCTCTCTCTCTCTCTCTCTCTCTCTCTCTCTCTCTCTCTCTCTCTCTCTCTCTCTCTCTCTCTCTCTCTCTCTCTCTCTCTCTCTCTCTTTGTGTATGTGTGAGGGATATCGCAAATAGAACTTCAGCAAAAGTCAAATGCGTTTCTCTATATATTAAAGACGGAAGCGAACGAGATGAGCAGCAGTTAAGATCGCGCAGTCGTAGCCAGGAGCAGCGCGTGACGAAGGGAGTGCTGTGATGTTACGGGATGTTCTGACGTTTTTGGGGACGGCTGGTCAGAGGTCAGCTGCGTCGAGGATGCATGGACCCATGCGGAAAGCCCAAAAATAACCCAGGGCGTGCATGTACACACGCCGACTTGGCTTGGGTTCTTGTGCCGTTCGGGCGTTCCCCTGGTGGTCAAGGGAAGAATACCCGAAGCTGATTGGATCTGCAGGTGCTGGAGCGACAGTGAGGTCTTGTGGGGTGCAGGTGTCATTGGCGTGCGTAGCCGGAAGGGAGGAGCTTTGTAGCATGGCTGTTTGTTTGATAGTTTATGTATTGGTTGACTGAGTGATTTTTTTTTATATATGTTGCTCTCCCTCTCCCTCTCTCTCCCCCCCTTCCCTCTCTCTCTCTCTCTCTCTCTCTCTCTCTCTCTCTCTCTCTCTCTCTCTCTCTCTCTCTCTCTCTCTCTCTCTCTCTCTCTCTCTCTCTCTCTCTCTCTCTCTCTCTCTCCTTCCTTTCCTCCCTTTTTACTTCAAACTCGTTCGATCCTCCGTAAAAGAGGATGCAAAGAGACAAACAACTGTTGGAAAGAAAATAGAGAGAGGGAGAAATGAAATAAATTACACGTGAATAAAGCATAAAAGTTGAAACTGGTGATAAGAGGCAAATGACAACAAATGTAATTGCTGCATGCGCATTTTCTTGCTATCTTAAAAAAAGTCTCTCTCTCTCTCACTCTCT
>NW_028234423.1:13754405-13756905 GCF_977035675.1 Penaeus japonicus | reverse complement strand
TTTGTGTGTTGGGGGGTGGTGTGGGTGTGTGTGGGTGTGTGTGGGTTGGTCAGTGTTGTGTGTGTGTGTGTGTGGGGGTTGGTGTGTGGGTGTGTGTGTTTTCATATGGTGTGTGTTTTTGGGTGTGTGTGGGGGTTTGTGTGTGTGGGGGTGTGGGTGTGGTGGTGTGTGTGTGTGTGGGTGTGTGTGGGTGTAGTGTGGGTGGGGTTTGTGGGTATTGTGTGGTTGGGGGGGGGTGTGGTAGGGTGTGTGTGGTGTGTGTTGTGGTGGTGTGTGGTGTGTGGGGTTGTGTGTGTGTGTTTGAAATTTATGTGTGTGTGGTGTGTGTGTGTGTGTTTTGTGGGGGTGTGTGTGTGTAGTTTTGGGTGTGTGTGTGGTTTTGGGGTGTTTTGTTTTGTTTTTTGGTGTGTGGTGAGGGGTGAGGTGAGTTTTTGGTTGGGGGGGGTGTGGTGGGTGTGTTGGGGTGGGTGGGGGGGGTTTTTGGGGATGTGGGGTTGGTTTTGTGTGTGGTAGGGTGTGTGTGGGGTGTGTGTGGTGTGGGGGGGTGTGTGTTTGTGTGTGTTTGTGTGTGCTGGTGTGTTTGTGTGTGTGGTGTGTGTGTGTGAGTGGGGTGTGGTGTGTGGGGTGTGTGTGTGTGTGTGAGTGGTTTGTTTTTTACTTTAAAGTGGGTGATTTGTTTTATATTTTTAATTTTATTTTTATTTTTGTGTTTTTTTTTATTTTTTTTATATATATTAATTTTATATTTATTTATTTATATTAATATATTTTTATTTATTTTTTATATTTATATATATTTATTATTGTTATTTTTATTATTTTTTTTTTTTTTATTTATATTTGTATTTTGTTATATTTTATTTATAAAATTTATATTTTATAGATTATTTTTATATTTATTTATTTTTTTTTCGCTGGTTATATATATTTTTATTTATTTTTTATATATTTTTATATATATTTATTTATATTTATTATTTGATTTATATAATTTATGTATATTACATTTTTTTTAAATATATATACATACATTATTTATTTTATATATTTTTTATATATTATATATTATATTATAATTTTTATATTTTTATTATATATATAGAATATATATATAATAATATTTAATATTATTATTATATATATATAAATTATATACGAATACACAACACACACACACACACACACACTCACTCACCACACAAACACACACACAAACATTTATATATATTTATATTATATATATATATATATATATATAGTTGCTTTGTAATAAATTATATATATATATACTATATATATATCATAATATATATAGTATATATTTATATATATTTATATATATATATATATAATATATATATGTATATATATTTAAAATATTATATATATAGATATATATTTATATAATATATCATATATATATTATATATATATATTTAGTACCATATATATATATTATATATAATAATATATTTATATATATTATATATATATATATATATATATATATATTTTATATGTTACATATATGATATGCACACATGCATATTACGCTGAAAGCGAAATGTTATGTATAAATTCTGAAAAGACATAATCATACCAATTACTAGAACGAAAATAATGATGATCCTCTCCCTAATCATCAATAAGAAATATTTTTTAGCAAATTTTTAATATAAGAAAACGGAAAAAAATAATTAGGTCTCCTCACGACTGTGTAAACATATTGCGAGGCTATCAGGACATTTGATTTGATTTCTGTCAATTTTTCTTTTTTTTCCGCTCGTTTCTTTGCTCTTCGTCTTTTTCTCCCTTTTTCATTTATTTTTTCATCTTCCTCTCCTTCTATTCCTGTATGCCCTACTTCTTCTATTTCTTTCTCTTCATCTTTTTTATGAAGAGGAAGCTACCAAATTAACTTGGTCAAGAAATTTCGGTAATGTTTATCGGAAATTTTCATGTTTTATATAAGAAGACCAAAGTTTACGCATTAATTAGTGTGTGTGTGTGTGTATGTGTGTGTGTGTGTGTTTGTGTGTGTGTGTGTGTGTGTGTGTGTGTGTATGTGTGTGTGTGTTTGTGTGTGTGTGTGTGTATGTGTGTGTGTGTATGTGTGTGTGTGTGTGTACTTTCACTGTCATCATTCTTGCTATCATCATCATTATTATTGTCAATATCACTAAAACCATCATTCTCATCATTAACATCATCACTATCATGTTGATTTCATCACATTCCATAACCTATATCGTTGCTACTGATATTGCTGTTCCATGTTCCTTCTTTCTGCCTCGGCCATGAGATCACGCCAGTCAACACAGAAACGCTGAACGTTCGCAGTTGTCATTAGGAGTATCATTACTGATATTCATATTATCATTAGCATTATTATCATTATTACTATCATTATCATAATCATAATCATTATTTACAGTTTTATTATCATCATTATCACTGTCATTATTATCACCATCATTATCACTATCACTATCATTATTAT
>NW_028234423.1:13684405-13686905 GCF_977035675.1 Penaeus japonicus | reverse complement strand
GTAATGAAGTCCAAACATTTACCTGACCTACTAAAGGATATGTTTGGCATTTGCTACCGTTTGCTATGATTAATCACCCGCGTTACTCGGTTTGAACCCACGGAATCCTACCGTTTAAGTTGAACAGCCCATATCATCCTTTTACTTTCTGTTCTGCCCATTTTACTGTAATTCAGTAATTACGTTTGTTTCCCAATCTTTTCGGAGCAACTTCGAACTCTGGCTTGTGACTATGCTCGGCGCCTTCCCCAAGGTCCTCATTTCGCGGGCCATCTGCCGGCGACCTGATTAATGGGACTGCGACCGTCGATGTAATATCATATTGTGGTTAAAAGTTTCCTTGCACTCCAAGTGGTAAGTTCAGAAGCCGCTGGACGACGGCTTTCACTGACTGAACTGCCAAAGTGCTATTTGTAACTGATGAGGCTTTGTGTTGCCATGGTCGTTAAGTATAAGTAGTGGTGGTGGTGATCATAATGGTAACAGTAATAATTGTGATAATGATAATGATAGTGATGATAATAACAGTAATGATGAAAATAGTGAAAGCGATGTTAATTATAATAATGATAATGAGAACAAGAATTATGATGATAGTAATGATAATGATAAAAGGATAATGATGATAATGATAAGAGTGATGATAATGATGGGTATTGATATTGGTGATACTATCAGTAACATTAATATAACAATAATGATAACAACAAAGCAATGATAGAAATAGTAATAATAAGCATAACAAAAAGCATGATTGATAGATATTAGTAATGATTTTAATGGTAACAGTTATGATAATGATAATGATTATTATAATAGCAATAAGATTATTAATGATAATTATAATAATAGTTATGATAATGATAATGGCGATGATGATAATAATAATAATGATAATAATAACGATAATGATTATAATAGTAAAAAATAATTATGATATTGATAATGAAAATATTAACAATATGATAATGATGATAAAATGATAATGGTGATAATAGTGATAATAATGATAATAATAATAATGATAATAATAACGATATGGATGATAAATACAATGATAATGAAAATAATGATGACAATGGAAATTATAATGTTAGTGATAATGATAATAATGTTAACATCAAATGATAAATATTACTGCGAGTGATAATATCCCTAAAAACATTAATATCAAGAACACGAGTAATAGCAGTAGCAATAACTAAAATCACAATCAGATTATGGAGATTATATGCAAAGTGTGATTATGTGGGTGAAAAGAAGAAAACAAATGTTTGTATAAGCAGCGATAAAGATGAATCAGTGCCGTATGATTTAGAAAGATAAGATTATACATACTCTCTTTATCGTTCTTGTCTCTTTCTTTTCTATTTGCTTCTCCGTAGCTGATCGCTCTCTTTATTATATTCTATGTTTTATTACACACACACACACACAAATATATATATATATATATATATATATATATATATATATATATATATATATATATATATATATGTATATATCTATTTATATATATGTATTCATATTTATATATATGATACATATATATATATATATATATATATATATATATGTATTATATATAATATATATATATATATATATATATATATATATATATATATATATATATATTGTTTTCACACACACACACACGCACAGACACACACACACACACACATATATATATATAATATATATATATATATACATTATATATACATATAGATATATATGTACATATATATACATATATAAATATATATATATATATATATATATATATATATATATATATATATATACATATATATATATGAATCACAAAACGCAAACACAGTAACGTGCACAAAACAGAACACACACACACACACACACACACACACACGCACACACACACGCACGCACGCACGCACACACACACACAGACAGACACACACAGATGAATCCCTCTATCAGTTCCTCCACACGCGGCGCACAGTGAACCGGCGCAACCGCCCCCAGAGACCAACACAACAAACAAACAAGATAATCCTCTCCAGCGCAGGTCAGGATAGGCCTGAATAACACATTTCTTCTGTTTTCAAACGATTAGCCTACAGTAAGAGCCATGCGTAGGCCTATTCATTCCCAGGGCGATGTTGGACTTGAAAAACATTCTCTTATTTCTATCGAGATGTTATTCGGTATCTGAACTGTATCTTTTTTGTGTGAAATTGCTATTTGTTGTATGGGAGGAAGTCGTTCGTTATCACAACGGTTACTTCTTATATATACAGTTTCATTTCCGAAGTTTCTTTTCATCATCTGAAGTTCGCGTTGGTGTTTGTTGTTTCAAATTGTGTCTGTTAGAATACATGAATGTTGTCTGGCTTTAGCATATATACTCTGAAGTTGCTATATGTCACCTGAAGTTGTTGTTTTTTTAAGTAATTTGAAATTTGTTACTGGGGAATTTTGCCAAAAGTTATCGTAGACAATGGTGTGTGCTGGA
>NW_028234423.1:13639405-13641905 GCF_977035675.1 Penaeus japonicus | reverse complement strand
TAATTTTCTCACGCGGTTGTTGCAGTCTTTTCGAAGTTTTGCAGCTGTAAGGAACAGTAAGAATTTCAGAGACTAGAGGAATCTTCCGTAAATCGAAGAAAAGGATACAATATTCTTCTGGTCTGAAAAAAACACGCATTCAAGCAAGATCAATTTGACTAAATATGTGATATGAAATTTTAGACAGGTACGTGAGTGTTATTATGGAATCTTAAATCTATAAATCAACCTTGGAACCTTCACACTGACTCGTATAACAGATGGTGATGATGCAGCTTCAACCCGTAATCGTTGCTGCTTAATTCTTAGGGATATCCAGATATGAACCGTCTTAGCAGTAAGTTAGACAAATAGCTTGATATTTGTTAGCCGATGCAACAGATTCCTTGATTTGTTGCAAAACTTCAAGTAAAGTGGATTTACAGTTAAGGTGAGCTTTTTTTTTTCTTTCTTTCTTTTTTTCTTCTTTTTTCTAGCATTCACCTTTCCCTGTTCATGTTTTTTTTTCCTTCTCTTCCTTTCACGTTTCTTCTTCTTCTTCTTCTTCTTCTCCTTCTTCATCTGCCTTTTCATATTTTCTTATTCTTCATCTTATCATAACCATGTTAATTATATCACATTACAAATTTTGGTTATAACTCTAGCACATCGATTGAAAATGAAAACAATCTCGCCCTTCATCAGTTAATTTACCATCCCAGCAATCTGATTTGATAGATATACTGTAGTATAATATTACATTCCGAATGTAGGATATAACATAGTATATCTATTAAGTATATTTTGTAGTGCCCAATATAAGATAGTTACATAGTTCTGGTATCCATACTAGAAGGTATAAAAGGCTATATCATATGGTATAATATTATGTACATGTGCTCGCTTTTATTTTTTCTTCATGTTTACACTTAGCTTCCTCTACGCTCCTGCACTAACCTGCCAATGCAGTCTGTGTAGAAACCTAATCCTTGCGGTGACGACATCGCATTACCTTGATCTTGCGTTATATGAGCCTTAGTTTAATATATCTCGCTAAAACTGGTCATTATACCATTTAGAGTTAGTTTAGTTTAGATCTTTATTTACTACCCTGGCTAACTGCACAGGCATGGGCAAGCTTTGATACATTTATGTAGCCATGACATTGTTGCGGGTACGTGAAATGTGGCACTTAATTCCCGTAGACCTGTTCGTAATATTTCTGTTTTCCTTTTTCTTTCGGCTGTTCCCATTTAAGGGTCGCCACAGCGGATCATCTTTCTCCAACGCGATCGGTCTTCTGTGCATTCTTCCATGTCTTCCTTTATAGCATTCATGTACCTTCTCTTAGGTCTCCCTCTCTTCCTCCTTCCGGGTGCCTCCATATCCAGCATCCTCCTCCTCACATAATCCTCATCCCTCCTCCTCATATGCCCAAACTACCTCAGCCTTGCTTCCTGTGTCTTTTCCCAAAATTGCCACATATATATTGTCCCTTTAATATATCTATTTTGGATTTTTCTGCCCTCGTCACTCCCAGGGAAAATCTAAACATTCTTGTTCACTTACTTCCATCTCCGCTTCCTGCCTCTTTGTCATTGGAACGGTTTCTATTCCGTACAGCATGGCAGGACGAATTACTGTTTTATAAATTTTCCCTTTAGTTCTTGCAGACACCCTCCTATCACATATCACTACTGCTGTCTTCCTCCATTAACTCCACCCCGCTTGCACTCTCTTCTTCATTTCCCTACCGCAGTCTCCATTACTTTGTACTGTTGACCCCAAGTACCTGAATTCCTGTACCTTTGCCACCTGCCCCCCTTGTAGCCTTATTGACTCCTCGCCACTTCCATTCAGACACATCTACTCAGTCTTGGTCCTGCTCACTTTCAGTTCCCTCCTCTCTAGTGCATACCTCCATTTTTATAGCTCTGTCTCCACTTCCACTCGGCTTTCGGAATATATTACGACATCATCAGCAAACAACATAGTCTGTGGGGCTTCCCATCTTACCCCATCAGTCAATCTATCCATGATAATCGCAAATATGAAAGGGCTCAGAGCCGATCCCTGGTGAAGTCCCATCCCCACCCCAAAACCTTCTGTCATTCCAGCTGCGCACCTTACTGTTGTTATGCTATCTTCATACATGTTCTTCACCAACCTCACATACCTTTCTGGTACTCCCGAGCTCCTCATGCAATACCATAGCTCTTCTCTCCGATCGTAAGCCTTTTCTAAATCAATAAACACATAATGCAGCTCCCTCTGTCCTTCCTTGTACATTTCCATCAACATCCTAAGGGCAAAAATTGCACCTGTTGTGCTTCTCCTTGGCATGAATCCAAACTGTTCTTCACTGATCCTCACAATTCTCCGCAGTCTCGCTTCTACAACTCTTTCCCATTTCTTCATTGCATGGCATAATAGTTTTATCCCCTTATAGTTACAACAATTTTTTACATCTCCCTTGTTCTTAAAAATTGACATTTTTTTCTCCACTCATCTGGCATCCTCC
>NW_028234423.1:13574405-13579405 GCF_977035675.1 Penaeus japonicus | reverse complement strand
CGTGTGTGCTGTGTGATGTGTGTGTGAGTGCGTGATGTGTGTGGTTCTGTGTGTGTGTGTGTGGTGTGTGTGTGTGTGTGTGAGTGTGTGTGTGTGAGTGTGTGTAAGTGGTGTATGAGTGTGTGTTGAACTGTGTGCTGTGGTTGATTGAGTGTGTGTGTGTGTGTGTGTGTGTGTGTGTGTGTGTGTGTGTGTGTGTGTGTGTGTGTGTGTGTGTGTGTGTATGCGTGTGTTAGAGAAAATATTGTCATTAGCACCCTACATCAATCACAAATAAAAAGGAGTCAACAAGAAACTGGAGGTTACATAGTTTAGGCTCTGTACCGAGAAACAAAACTGAATTCCTTTTTCTTTAGACGATTATGCTTCAAGAGTTACTATCTGTTCATGACCATGAACATGAAATATGATTTGAGTAAAGAGAGAGAGCAAGAATGAGAAAGCGAGAGAGAGACAAAAATGCAATGAACACTATCATCAATCCAACTGCAACAAAATGTGAAGTTCATTCTGCAGCAGAGTTGCAGCAAAATATCAATTGCTTATATAAAAGTATAATAAAAAATGCCTAGATATATATATATATATATATATATATATATATATATATATATATATTTATTTATTATTATTTTTTTTTAATATAGCACACTGATATTCATTTTTCCAAACGTTAGCAGGAAAATTTAAGTCATAAATAAGTGTGTTTCAGTATTTGATTTAGAATTTCTTTTTTGACTATTTCAAAGTCTACTACACTCTAAACAAAAAAATCTCGCTGAACTGCAAAAAATGAACTGCATATTTCAAGGCATTCCAAGAATCATCCTCTTGTAAGGATACCACCATAAATAAAATAAAATAAAATAAATGTTATTTTCTGACCAACTGTAACAACTCATTGTAATTGATATATCATAATTATCAAATACAGTCTTTCATATGTCTAGGTAAACATCACAAAATCAAAATCACAAAAAAGTTAAATGCCACTCTAATACAAAAGAATTCAACCTAGTCTGATTTAACTTTAAATTTATGTGTTCTAAAGATAGATTATATACTTTCAAAAATTTTTCTTTTACAGCATCAGACTTATTCTTTGACATTATGCAAAACTAGCATAAAGGGCTTTTTTATTAGAACCATTTCAATATAAGAAAAAAGTACTTTAATTTTCTTATTCATTATATAAATAATCAGAACTATATCACTTTGATTACCTGCAGTTTAAGATACCAAAATAAAGCACTGATTTTATTCAAAAGGAAGGGCAAAATTTGAAGAGAAATAGATATCCTAAAATTCAAAGTTCAGTCTAAGCATCTGATAACAGCCTTAATTTAAGCTCTCATGCACTATTGCAAACTTGAAGGTCTTTAGGTCAGGTTCCCGAACTTCAGTCAATTAAATACCCCTTGAAGCTTTGTATTAACAACCACATAATCCTTATAAATTTTAGTAGTCTTTCTGTCAAGATTTTCAAAAGTACATGTTGAGTAACATACATGTATGAACAAATTTGTTAAGTAAATATAAATGAGAAAATAGCCAAATATTAGGAATAAGTCACATACACCCTGAAAATCCCTTTTCGTACTCCAAGAGGTATATATACACACCCCAGTTTAGAAATCTCTGTTTTGGAATGAGTGTTTCATTTCTAAAGTCAAAATGACCTCATAAAGTGGGAAAAACAACCAAGTGCTTATGTGTGCTTCATGATGATTCCAACACACACAACTTACATAACTCTATATAATCTTTAATCGAGGTAAATTCATGCTCAAGTGAAGTATGGTGATTCACCCAAATCTGTTTACAAAATAATATAATTTTCTAAATAGGCTACATTATAGTTATATAATATGGGTACACACTGAAGTGTAAATCCTGGTCTTGTATTTTCTATGCATTACATCTATATCAAAGGTTATTTTTCTGTCACAACTCATTTCAGTAATAATATTGCTGATAATGATTATAACAATCATAATAATAATGATGATAATAATAATAATAATTGTCATAATAATAATAATAATAATAATAGTAACAATAATAATAATGATAATAGTAATGACAATAATAATAACAATAATAATAATGAATACATTCAAAGGTCACATGCAAAGGTTTACATATTCTATGTGTCTATTATGCCTTTCTTTTCAGGATAAAGATAAATGCAATTTCTCATCTTGTGATCTTTATAATTCCTATATAACATCAGATGAATCCTATAAACAAAAGACATCTGGCTTTGTATCATACAAAAACAGATGTAATGGTAAACTAATTGGAAGCTAGGCACTTAGGCTATTGTGGAAACAACACTTTTTAAATGCATCTTTTTCTTTTTTTCAGTGCTTTCACATATCTATTACAACTTTGGTCATCAAGGATAAAACTGATCCCATATAATTGTGGAATGTTTTTTCCTCATTGGAAGTACTTGTGATTGACTGAATGCAGCAACATGGAGGGGCTGGTATGCCATAGGGCAAGTGCCAATCCTTGGGGCAATGAGCAGAAATATACTGATACATTTTGATGTTGGAATGTAGACTGGAAAAGGTAATATCTGTAGAAAATACTGAACACATCCTGAACACACTGTAAACACTGAATGAGGGAGAATGTAATTTGAATGTGTCACTGACTTATAATGCAATGCCTTATTATGGAAGCCTATTAGAAAATTTACAAAGAGTTAGTTTAACTGGAGAGAGAGCAGGGTATCGGACTTAAGGAATCATAATAAGGATAGATATGCATGATACATCAAGATGGAGATCTGTTTTATTATATGTTTTAATGTATATTACACCTCTGTGTTTCAAAAAAAAAAAGTAAATAATTTACAGAATATGTAACAATAAAAAGCCTTTGCATGTAACTCTTTATGCAAGCGGAAAAAAATTATCAATGGGAGTGCAGATAATAATGAATAGATAATTGCAGATAATTAAATGTTAATGAATTGGTACAAAAGTCAATAAAAAAAATCCAATAGTAATCATGTGGTAAACTATATTCCTCTTACTGAATAATAGTGATTTTGATCAGATGGATATCAAGGAGTTCTTGAATATCAAAATCAGAGCAAGAATCTGCTGAAAGGAGAATCTAATGAAAATAATTTCAAAATACTAAATATTTCATGCTATTTCAGTCGATTCACTTGACTTCATTTCTGTCAAGTTAAATTTAATAAAATTACAAATCACCCTATGCCAAAACTACAGAGATAAGCTTCATATATTTATGCCTAAAAACTATATCACATGTGCAAATAATCTTAAGTCATAAATCACAGAACACATATTCAATATATCTATAGCTTTTTTGAATAAGTTACTCATTCACTATCATATGCACTAAAATATACTGCTCAATTACTTTACTTTCATACTGCAGTACTCATAATTCATATGGCCATTCTTAATATCTATGACTGCCATTTTCCGTTAATTGCTTTATTCCAACTCCAAACTTTCATTAGTGTTTCATCAATACAGAATTAATTGGAGCATTAAAAGGCATTTACATTTATATAATCTTTTTGATATCTATATTACAGCTCTAAATCCCTTTATACAGCTTGATCTTTTCTAATTCTAGCTTATATGCTGTCTTCTGCACTAAAATAAGTTAATGATTTTTTTTTCTAAGTGTATCTTTACACAAGTTGCATCATTAATAATATTCTTTACCTACAATTACTTAATTTTTTTTTAATCCAAAAATGAAATCCACAACAAACTGTGATTACAAAGTAATAAAATATCTGAATTCTAGAAATCCAAAATAAAAATAAATAAATAAATGAAATGCCACAAGTACACTATGTGTAAGTCTCCCTCAGTTGTAGGTGGTGGAACGTGTGAGCCAAGGCAGGTTGTCGAGATCTGTATTGCCACCACAGAGGATGACTCCCACCTTGCGAGGGGGAGGCTGCACCTCGTCCAACAGCTGGACGGCAGCATATACAGCTGCCCCAGAAGCTGCTTCAACAACCAACTGAAAAGTAAAAGATTAGATCACTGTGTCATACATTCAGGTTGCCATACATTCATGATTTTCAGACTGTAATAGAGTGCATTCTGTGGATCTTGTTTGATATTATTAATTTACAAAGTTTGTATACAAAGTACAGGCATATATATATATAAATATATATACATATACATATATATATATATATATATATATATATATATATATATATATATATATATATATATACATATATATACATATATATATATGCACACACACACACACACACACACACACACACACACACACACACACACACACACACACACACACACACACACACACACATACACATACACACCATAATTACCTTCATCCTCTCAAAGACAAGCTTCATGCCTTCAACCATCTGGTCGTCTGTGACAGTGAATACCTTTGAATCTGCGTACTCACAAATGATCGGGAATGTCAGCTCTCCAATCTAGGACAGGAATATTTAATGGAGATTTATTGTAATAATAAAGTATCATTATCAAATCCATTCCTTTTTACCCTACTGAAAACCTTTTTGTTAACATTTCATGAGGCTTTTAGTATGGAAAATAAGGGATATTATCTTAATCATATATAACATATACAGCCATCTAAGAGAGGCTATAGATATAAGTAAATACAATTTGTAGGCAGATATTAAGGACACATTTCAAGTGAAAGTGAGAGCCAAGTGAAACTTCCTATTAGTAAGTTCTCTAAGACAACAGCCAACAGACAACATAAGTAGTAAAAGTAGAAGTAGTAACAGTAATAGTAGTAGTAATAGTAGTAGTAGTAGTAGTAGTAGTAATAGAAACAGTAATAGTAGTAGTAGCAGTAGTAGTAGTGATAGTGGTAGTAATGGTAGTAGTGGTGGTGGTGGTGATGGTGGTGGTAATAGTAGTAGTAGTAGTAGTGGTAGTAATAGTAGACATAGTAGTAGTAGTAGTAGACATAGTAGTAGA
>NW_028234423.1:13551905-13559405 GCF_977035675.1 Penaeus japonicus | reverse complement strand
TCTCTCTCGCATCGCGCGCGAGCGCGATAGCGAGCGCTCTCCCTCCTTCCCTCATCCTGTTTCCCTCCGTCAACTGTTCTCTCTTTCCATCGTTTCCCTATCTATCGCTCTCTCCCTCCTCGTCCCTCAGCGCCCGCTCCCGCCTCTCTCTCTCCCTACTCTATTTATCTCCTCTTCCTCTCTCTGCCTTCTCGCTCTCTCTCTCTCTCCTCTCTCTCTCTCTTCTCTCTTTCCTCTCTCTCCTCTCTCTCACTCTCTCTGCTTCTCTCTCTCTTTTCTCTCCTCTCTCGCTTCCTCTATCTCTCTTCTCTCCCCTCTCTCTTCTCTCTTCTCTCTCTTTCTTTCTTTCTTTTTCACTCATGTCCTTTTTTTCTCTTTTTATTTTTTTATTTTCTCTTTTTTCTTTTCTCTTTCTTTCTTTCTTTCCAACTCAATCACTCACCATACTTCACTCACTCAACTCTCCACTCTACTTCAATCATCAAATCAATCACTAAAAACCACTCCCACCCCCCCCCCCAACCACAACCTCCCCCCATGGGCCACCCCACCCAAAAATATAAATTACCCCCCATCCCACCAACCATAACTCAACCCCTCCCCCCAACCCAACCCTTCCATCCCACGTCAAACAAACAACAATTCACACCGGCTAACATCCACCATCATAACCAACATAACATAAAAAACAACATATGAAAAATTCCCCCACCTACACCCACCAACACACCACCCTCACCATCATAGTAACTCTCCCCAAACCACATCACCTCTCACATCCCACCCGCAAAACTCCATTACCAATTGCCTTCAGGTAAAGACCTCTCCCAACCATATAAAGTACCCCACATTACCCACCACATCACACCATATAATGAAGTTTCTGTGTACCCTCACCGTCAATTTACAAACCCCCATGTACCCCAACATTCTATGTTTGTCTTGCTTCAATTTCTAAAAACGGAAATTGGACGACAAAAAACCCTTCCCACTTCCCTCCAATCCATCATATCTAAACCACATACATCCCAATTTTTGTCCCCCAACCGGTACTCCGCTCAAAACCAATTCCACCTCCCCTTTCCCTTGCTTCTTGAATGATGTGAGTTTCTGTCTGCACTTGGCACAGGGGAACAGTCCTTTCCTTCCGAGTAGGAGGGCGGTCTTTTCCAGCGGGGCGCGTCCCATCTGCTTTTGTGCTCTAACTACTAGCGAGGGAGTGGGGCTATCTTACCTTCAGTTGTCCAGTCTAGTCCCAAGACCGATGCTAAGCGCAGTCTCATTATACCTTTGTATATACTATATCTTATATATTTCATGCACATTTACCTCAGGATTAATTGATTTATAAAATATCATTCTATTTGATACAGAGTTCAGGACTTTAGTTTGAACCACGACCCGTGTCTCCTCCACATCATTGACATCACTAGAGATTAAATCTCTAACGTATCTAGACATAGAATCGTTATACACGAATGTCAACTGTACTGCGTGCATTAATGGGTCCTCATTTAATGCTCGTCTTTCAAGACACATCTTTCTGAAGAATTTCATTTGTTTTGTCTTGAATAGCGCTTGCGCAAATGGCAGACAATTGGGCCAGTCCTAACCATGCACACACACACAAAACCATTATTAGTCGGTCTTCCCTATACACACACCTAACAGATCTTTAATACATCATCTATACTGTCCTCCTCTAATGGGCTATTTATATCGCCGTTTAAAAAAAAAGAAAAAACCGAGAGCGGCCGCCCATAGAGTATCGCTGGGGACACAACAGTGGCAAACGAGCAAATGGGGGTTCGAAGATTTTTCTTTTTCTTGACTATAAATGGTTCATCATCACTATTTCACAACAAGCGTTGAAGACAATAAAAGCATAAGCTATAAATGGTTTAACACAACTATGGCACATTTCTAACTATTTGCATGTTGTCTAATGGATGTGGATGCCGTCCCATCTATCGGTGCTCCCATCATCGCTGTGGGTACAAAACATCAATCCGTCCCTCGGAAGGCGCGCCCGACCGCGGGCGCAGTAAGAGGACTCCCCAAATGAGTATAATGACTGCAATATCCAATAACATTATGATAAACTATAGGTTCCCTATCCTCCCTTCTACCGTTAACCATAGATTTTGTCTTGATTACCATACCGTGTGTATTACAAAAATCATACAAATTCCAATTTTACATTTCACACCGTCCTTAGATGCAGAGAGCAAAACTGCGTCCTCCATTGGTTATAACCAATGCATGTAACCATTCAAGAAATCCATCTAATCCAATGAGTTTATCTACAGGGCTGCCCTGTTCTCTGTTCCATCTTTATAAATAAACATTTTACATGAAAAAAAACATAAAATTATAAATTAAGAGAGGAAATGCATGAATGCCAGAGGTGGAGAGCCCTGACGAAAAAAAAAAAAGAAAAATAAAAAAAGAACATCACCCAAGAGTATCACAGAGGTCGGGACCTAGAGCAGTCCCCGCATCGGCACTAGCTGGTGCCCACTGATATGATCGTCACTTGAAGATCGGAAGTAATGCCATGAGCATTAGTCTGCCTTCAAATCTCCAGACTTTTCGCTTCATAGTCAAGTCTGTCTCGGTACACAGTAATTTGTCCTGCTAAAATCAACAAATGATACGTGTAGTTTCAGTATCGGTTTTCTTCTTTTCCCCCTTGGCTACATCCATTAAGTAGTCTTATATTAATGTTACTAGATGCTCACAGCACAAATACCTCCTCCTCTCCCCCCCACTCCTCTTCTCTCTGCCGTGCCGACCCGGCTTGTTCTCTGCATGGCAAAAGCCAATAAAATCATATCGTATATCTTGGCTATACTATTTATTACAGATATACCTCTATAGTTTTCCGGATCTGGTTTAGATCCTCGCTTGAATACTGAATATGAGCCAGATAACAATAAGTTGTTACATAGTGTAGAGATATACATGATCCACTCAGCAGGTAGAATTTTGAATAAGCCTGGTGGCAAACCATCCGGTCCGCTGGCTCTGTTGGATTTTAATTTTCTTATTTGATTCGCCACTTCATTATGATTAATAGGCCTAAATCTATCTAATTACATACCTAGATATATCTGTGGTGTAAAACTCATTAACCATCAAGGTAATATGGTGGTGTCTGCGTTTGAAGGGAGGCTAAATATTCATATTTTCCTCTCACTCTCAAGTGTTTTTGAACACTTCGTCAGCTGGTTTGGAATCTGACTGAGCTAAACAGGTTCGCGCCACTAAGCTAAGGGGAGGATCTCCCCACGCAATTAATGCGCTTAAACGATACCCCCCCAGCCAAGTTTGGCCATGGGGTCATGTCCTCCGCTCGATAATTTATTCCATCCGATCCGACTTCCGTTCTTGGCCATGGGGACGCTAAGGGGGGTAAGGCTATACGTGAAATTTGAGGTTCCCGCCAAAGAGCATTTGAGTATTTTGCTCATTTAGTTTAGAGAAAAACAAATCACAATCCATGTCATGAACTTTAACCGGCCGTTTAATTGTTGTATTACTAGGATTTACCGTAATATCACACTCCGTTCCATGTTTACCCAAGTCACATGCTCTTGTCATGAGATTTTCAAGGCATGGCGATAGTGGTTGGAGAGAGAAAGAGAGAGAGAGAGAGAGAGAGAGAGGGGAAGAGGTGGAGAGAAAGAGAGAAAAAAAGAGAGAGATAAAGAAAGAAAGATAAAAAGGAGAGGGGGGGAGGGAAGGAAAGTGGAGAAAGAGAGAGAGGGAGAAATAGAAAAAGGTAGAAATAAAAAAGAGAGAGAGAGAGAGAGAGAGAGAGAGAGAGAGAGAGGGATAGTAGAAGCGAGAAGAGAGGAGAACAAAGAAGGAGAAGTAGAGAGAGAGATAAGATATACGGAGACAGAGATAAGATGAGAGGGGGGGAGAAGGTGTGAGAGAGAGAGAGAGTATAGAGATAGAGAAGACGAAAGGAGAGAAAAAGGGAGACAGAGAGAAAGGAACACAGAAGGAGACCGGAGATAGAGAGAGGAGGGAAGGAGGGAAGCGTAGAGGAGGAGAGAAGAGAGAGAGAGAGAGAGAAGAGAGAGATAGAGAGAGAAGAGAAGGGAGAGAGAAGAGAGAGAGAGAGAGAGGTAGAGAGAGGAGAAGAGAGAGTGGGGGGGGGGGAAAAAGGGGGGGGGGGAAGAAATAAAAAAAGGGGGGGTGGGGTTTAAGAAAAGGGAAGGGGAAAAAAGGAAAAAGGGGGGGGGAGGGAACAAAAAAAATTTAAAAAAAATTAAAATATATATTTAAAAATTATAAATTTTTTTATAAAAAATATATAATAAAATATATATATATATATATTTTTTTTTAAAATTTAAAAACCCAATTTTATATTTGTTTTATATTTTTTATTTTTTTTATATATTTTTATTTTTAATTTTTATATAAAAGATAGATAGATAAAAATAATAAAAAGGGGGGAAAAGGATAAGTGGAGAAAGGAGAGGTGGAAAAAAAAAAGAAGAGATTAGAGAGAGAGGGAGTGGAGGGGGAGAGAGAGAAAAAGAGGAAAGGGAGAGAGAGAGAAAGGAGGGGAGGGGAGAGAGTGAGGGGGGGGGGGGGGGGTGGGGAGAGAGAGAGGAGGAGAGGGGATAAAAGATAAAATTTTAGAAAAGGGGAGGAGAGGAGAGGAGAGAAGGAGAGAGGAGAGAGAGAGGGGGGAGAGGGGAAGAGAGGGAGAGAGAGAGAGGAGAAAAGGGAGAGAGAGAGAAGAAAGAGAAGAGAGAGAGAGGAGGGGGGGGGGGGAGGGGGGGTTGGGGAGGGAGAGAGGTGGGGGGGAAGCGGGGGAAAGAGAGAGAGGAGAGTCTTTTTCATTGAAAAGTGCAAAATCCAACTTTGGGAATAAATTGTTTGCAGGGGGTTTGCCGGAGACAGTAAACCGCAAATGGGTCTAAAATTCGACTTTCCCCGGAGCACCCGCCAAGAAAAACTTTTTGGAGAAATTCTTAAAAGTAAAGCATTCAACTGAATGTTGTCTGCATGATCATTTGACATAAGAGTAATTTTTTTTTTCTATCTCTTTCTCTGTTTTTCTTTTATTCTCTCTCTCTTTCTAATTCTATCTCTCTCTCTCTCTCTCTCTCTCTCCTCTCAATTCTATCCATCTCCCCCTTCCCTCTTCTCTCTCTCTTTTCTCCTCTTTCTCTCTTCTCTCTCTTTCTCTTCCTTCTCTCTCTTTTCTCTCTTTTCTCTCTCCTCTCACCTCTCCTCTCCTCTCTTTCTTCCCTCCCTCCCTCCTCCCTCCCTCCCTCCTCCTCCCTCCCTCCTCCCCTCCCCTCCCCCTCCCTCCCCCTCCCCTCCGCTCCCTATCCCTCCCCCCCTCTTTCTCCTCTCTCCCCTCCCTATCCCTCCCTCTCCCTCTCCCTCTTCCTCTCCCTCCTCCTCCCCCTCTCCCTCCTCCCTCTCTCTCTCTCTCTCTCTCTCTCTCTCTCTCTCTCTCTCTCTCTCTCTCTCTCTCTCTCTCTCTCTCTCTCTCTCTCTCTCTCTCTCCCTCTCTTATTTTACATTATATCGAATCACGTCTGCCGTCATAAAGCGAATGACCTACTCATGAGAAATGCAGCACAATTGTATAGGTAAGTTGCATTACATTTCTTTTCACGTGTTTAATACAAGTATTATACAATTCCTATATATATGATAAGACTCATCATCATCCATCAACACAGCCCAGTATAATAACTTAAAAAATAAACATGCTAAAAAGAATGGCCATGTACTAATCTCGTACGGGCATCCTTCCCGAATTAGGCAAAATTTAGTAACCTTTAGAGGTTAAAGGCACACAAAATGCTTTACTTTTTGTTTGTTGTTTAGTAAAGCCATGTAAGACGTTAGCATTTTTTTTTCATGAAGCCGTGCAAGGTGGACGTATATTGTTCAGGAAGCCTTGCAAGGTGCACACGTGTTGTTCAGGAAGCTGTGCAAGACACACGTATATTGTTGTTCAGGAAGTTGTGCAAGGTGCACCCATGTTGTTCAGGAAGCTGTGCAAGATGCACGCATGTTGTTCAGGAAGCCGTACAATGTGCACCCATGTTGTTCAGGAAGCTGTGCAAGATGCACGCATGTTGTTCAGGAAGCCATGCAAGACGCACGTATATTGTTCAGGAAGCCGTACAAGGTGCGCACATGTTGTTCAGGAAGCCGTGCAGGGTGCACGCATGTTATTTAATCTCTTCTAGCCGCGAATCTATATCAAAGAAGCCGTGCAAGGTGCACGCATGTTGTTCAGTCTCCGTGCTGTCAATTGTATATGATATCTATCTACTGTGTTGTGTTGGTGCATGTTTTCATCAAAGTGTTCGGGTGCATGGCACTTTGAAACCCCGCCGCACTTGTGAGGTACAGGATGGACCAAAGACCAGCTACTGTCGCACTCTCACCCGAGGTGCACTGACACCACCAGTCGAAATACGGGTTAGTTAAGTATGTATTCCCAAATGCACTGCAGCCCTTCAAGTCCCTCTTTTTGTTTATTAAGTACATTAATAAAAAAGAGGACAAACAGATCCTTTATGAATGGAGGCAAGTGTATTATCAGGCCACACAAAAAAAATCCTGCAGCAGAGAAACTCATGCGCTCTTTTCCCCCGGATTATTACTAGTGCCAGCGGTGGTCACAACTGACAGCATCGATGGCTGGTTACAACTGGTCACAGCGGTGGCATCTAGCTAGTTACACCGCTAGCTATTTCTAGAGGCTATATATATCTTATTCTATATCTTATATCGTCTCTCGCTTAATCTATATATCTATTCTATCTAACTTCATCCGCTACATCTATATAGATAGATATCTTATTTCTCTATATATAAATAAACTACAAATACTATATCTATGTATCGCTATTTCTATCTTCTAGCTTTCTAGATATTGCTTCTATTTTATCTTTTATATTCTCTTATATTTCTATTTATATTTATATTATAATTACTCTATTCTATAGCTTCTAGAGTCATTATTATATCTATATATATATATTCTATCTCGTCTTATATATAGCTATCTAGTATATATCTATATATATCTATATACATTCCTCCTATAAATATCTCTATATAGATATCGCTCTATATAGCTTATACGCCTCTATATCTGATCTCTACTATCTAAATAATCTAATGCGCTAGCTCTATGTATGGATTATGATCTATTCTATTTATATATATATATTCGATCTCTATAGTATATATCTAAATCTACCTATATATGATAGATATATATATATAATATCTATCTTCTCTAAATCTATAATATCTGATATCTCTTCTAGATCATAAAGATATCTATATATCTATATTATAAAGTACTTCCGATAAATAGTCTCTCTCTCTCTATATTATATATCTATCTTATCTCTATTTATATATCTATTAGTATTCTATATCTATCTAAGTATTCTAATCAATTAATACCTATAATATATATCTCTCTCTCTATATATATTA
>NW_028234423.1:13539405-13544405 GCF_977035675.1 Penaeus japonicus | reverse complement strand
ACTTAGGATTGGTTCCTTAACACAAAATTGCTTCTTTGGTCTATAAGCTCTGTCTTGCTAGAATATATAAGATTTATTTATTGGTTATTACCAGAGCAATGTTAGACGCGGAGGCTGCACTGACCGACGTTTTGAAAGCTAGTCTTGGTTATTTTATTAGATTTACCTGCTATTGTACTTTACTGAATTTGGGTGATATTTTCTCTTCATGCTGAAATGCATTCCAAAAACAAGTCTTTATTTTTAATACTTTTGTATAGCCACATTTGCCTAAATTTATTGTGTTTGGAATATGTATTCTCTTAACCAGTATGGAAAGTATGACAGTTACACGCCTGAGACTTTTTCAGTTGCTCATTGCACTGTGGTTGATTTATTGACAACCCTTAGTTGAAAAGGGCATGTCTGATAAATTTTGGCATGACATTCTGTGTAAATAGAAGTGAAATACAATAATTACTTGTAAGAAAGTTTTCTTGACATTTGCTATCTTTTCCAGAGGGCTTGTGAAGTAACTCCTAGTTAGAACTTCCATTTCAAGAATTTCAAATAAATTCACACTTTCTAATATTCCATTAGTTTTTTTTGTTTGTTTGTTTGTTTACACTCGCGGTCTCAGCAAAAAGTGTTGTACTGTCCATACTAGCTCTTCATCATGTGACATTCCTCTATAATACCATGAAAGTATATTTCAGAAAAGCATGATAATTATACACAGTTATATATCTTTTCAAAAACACTTTACATACTGTGGAAAGTACGTACCACATTTTAAAATGGATCACCATACAGTAGTTCAATGTAAAGTTATTAAATGAATTATACTGCAGTAATTGGGTGATAGGATAGTGCCTCCGTAGAACATGCTATTTTTTATTTATCATGTGTTTATATATATATAGAGAGAGATATATAAAAAAAAAAAAAATTATGGAGAGTTTAATTCCCCCTTCTTTTTTCTTTATCAATGACCTATGTATTTTGAATAAGTTTGCCTTTTGTATCCTTTTGGAAGCTTACTACATTATGAAACCTTTATACAGTGTCTATTATTTCACTCTTATTTTAGCCCAGTTAGAGAGATCTGTGCATGCCTATCTTCCAAAATTTGTATTAAAGTAAATATGTTTTAAATGATTTATAAAGTCTGAACGAGATGATCTCCACCACAATAAAGATTGTTGACCTCCGTGGCAATTTATCATCGAATAAGGAATCACTCCAAGACAGTTTATCTAAAGATACACTTTCCTTGATATGATTAGGTTTAGACATTATATTACAGTTTCTTTTATCATTATTTGATCATCATTTTTATCAATTTATCCTCTTTTCAGTTCCCAAGACCTACTTCCCCCACCGGGAGTTCTGTTTCACCCTGGCAGATGACATCTACGTGCGATACCAGTCTTTTAAGGATCAAGAGGAGATGGAGAAGGAGATCAAGAAACACTGTCCACACAAGATCGACATTGGTGCTGTCTATTCCTTTAGGTTGGTCTGTGACATCACATGCATGTTTTAACCCACTGACAGTGGATGGCATGATTTGCTGCAAAGGCAGAGTCGGTCGTAGATGCGGATGGCACCGTGCCAGACAATGTAAACCCGCCATCCGACTGTGTGCATATTTTATTAAAAACAACGAGCATAGGGTTAATAGTAAGCAATATGTTATATGAATAAAGTTTTTAAAATCGTTTGAGAGAACTGTGGTAAAAACAATAAAAACAAATGCCTGAGATTTATAATGAAAGGATTTTCAATGATAATTGGCAGTCTTTTCTGTTCTTCCTTCAATATTCATCTTATCAATAATATTTGTGTACAAGTTGAAGCAGTCTCCACCAGTATTTTAATGGAGTGCAGTCTTCATCACCAATTTTTTCATATTTATTTATATATATATTTTCATTACCTCCATGATTAGATTATTTATTTTCATCATCATAAGCATTAGATTGCTGAAAATTAACAGCTTGAATTAAACAGAGGATGTGAAATATATATTGTTTGGACTACATAGGCTACAATGTCTGTGATGTTATTGATGGATAACATATAGTATTGTTTAAATAATTTTTTATTTGCCGCTTGACATTCCACAAAGTTCCTGAAAATATAGGAAGAAAGATTGAAAGGGTGAAAAAAGGAATCATAGCAATGCCTCCCCTCCCTAACCCTAGATGTTCCTAAATCCAAATTCCAAACTTAACCCGTTAACGACGGGTGACATTTTTTCTTCATACATGATGCAGGAGCTCTAGCTTGATGACAAGTTTTGTGATATTCGGGGATTTTATGTTATTTTATTGTGCTATGAGAGAGAGAGTGATGACAATTGCAGTCATAATTATTATAACTACCATTTCGGTCAATTGCAGAATTGATAAATCCTGTGATGTGACAGATATAAGTTTCTAAATACAGTAAAACACACGCACACAAAAAAAGAGCTTTAGCTCTACAATGAGTGACTAAAAGAGAGTGGGAAAAGTCAAAGTATATTGTGTGAAGCTGCCTCTCTCTGAAATAAAACTCATCCTAGAGCCTGGGTTAACAAATCTATCCCCATTAGCAATGGATGAAGCAATTTATTATCCCAGAAATGTCCTGGCTTTCCAAACGGGAGTAATGATTGGATTGATTTTATAGATTCATGAAAATTTGCATACTTTGCATATCATGTACAGAAGAAACATCTGATTTTTTTCTTTTGAGAACTATATTTGATTTTTTGTTGAAATAAATTTAAAGTAGTGTTAGCAAGTTCTGTTGCAAGTATAGGCTAATCATATGTGATTATTTGTATTTATGCGTGGCCAAGTTACTGACAATAATACAAATTTATGTAATGCCGTATGAAATCAACCCCTTCCAAGTTGATCACTCAGCATGGCCAGTGTGGGAACTGCCACGCTTGACTCTTGTATCCTGAATGCGAGCTTAACCCATTCCCGCTGGATGACGTGCTGACACATTTCGTGGTTTTTGCGTCAGACGCCGGTGACGAGATATCTGGGCAAGGGCAGCACTCGGGGTGAGCGAGTGGGCAGCCCAGGCTCGCGGCTTGTGCGCCCGAGTCTCTCGAGGAGTTAGGCTTATGCGTTTGAAAACCCCGGCATTACAACCATACAAAGCTGGAACCGCCCCGGCGTGAATGGATTAATTGTGTTGATGTGTGTTAGGGGTAGAAGTATCAAAACTGGAGGTTCAAACATCAGCAATGCTGAAAAGTTAAGGGGAGAGATCTGTACAGTAGTATATGATGATGTCATATTTATAAAAAGGGAATACATTGAAGTGAAAAAGAGCCTTTTAGTTTGTTCTTCTATTTTGATTATGAAGAAAGGAAGGATTGACTTTCCCTGTTTTATCTCTCTTTTTCAGACCCAAAGAGCATCGCACTGTATCAGTATTCACACCGCTCGAAAAGGAACTTGTTTTTGATATTGATATGACAGATTACGATGAGGTATGTATATTTAGTCTGTTTCTTCAGCTGATTTACTTATTTATTTATGTATCATTATTATTGTATATATATTTATAACCCTTTCTAGTTATAGATAAGAACAGGGCAAACATAACTAAGTTAGGCAAGGATGATGGCAATCACCCCCATTATCCTACCCAAACTCTGAGTAGTTTCTAGAGCAGGGATCGGCAACCCTTGGCACTGGTGCCAAATGTGCATGCCTTGTACACATTAGAAAACATTGGTAATGACAATGATGATGATGGTAATAATAATAATTATGATAATGACAATAATGATGATGTTATTGAAAGTGAGCGGGTGTATAACTCTTGCTCGTGACTGGTGTGCCTGAGAATCCCGAGGCGTTAGGCTTATGCATTCAAATACACTGGCATTCCGACCATTTAGAGCCGAAATAGCCCCAGTGTGAATAGGTTAAGTAGGTCTTGTACTTTTTTGTATTAAATAGGAGTAGAGTTTAATTTCAGTTTCATTGTTTTGTTTACATATTTGTAGTATCACTTATCTTAAAGTGGAACAGACAGAAAGCCATAGCTAACACACAAGCTTGTTGAAAACTAGAAATCTAAACAGCACTTGCACACTGTACTCAGAAGGTTGTTGACCCCTATTCTAGAGTATATCAAATCACACCCTAACCTTGTTAGAAGACTGTATTAAAAAATGGAGTCTAAAGGTATCATAGAGAATTAACCCATTCACGATGGGGGCATTCCAGCCTTGCATGTCACAATGCCGGGGCTCTCGAATGCATAGGCCTAAATCAGTTAAATAAACGACGCCGTATCGCGTCCCCAGCGAACGGGCCTAGAATGCGTGGTACAGTAGTGTACCACCCGTCCAGAAAGGGTTAATGACAAATAATGAGGGGAAAAGAATAATGTTTCCATTTCCAGAAAGACTATTCAAATCAGGGCCACATTTTGATTATAACTGTGATTCTATTTATACCCAAGAATTTCATAAGTTAAATCTTGGGAATGGAAGTGATTTTACCAATGAGGGACACTTTACTCTATCAGCTTGCTGATTAAGTTGACCCACTCTTATTTATTTTATTTTATTTATTTTTCCTCTCTCTCTCTCTCTCTCTCTCTCTCTCTCTCTCTCTCTCTCTCTCTCTCTCTCTCTCTCTCTCTCTCTCTCTCTCTCTCTCTCTCTCTCTCTCTCTCTCTCTCTCTCTCTCTCTCTCTCTCTCTCTCTCTCTCTCTCTCTCTCTCTCTCTCTCTCTCTCTCTCTCTCTCTCTCTCTCTCTCTCTTTTACTCTGTTTTTTCCCCCCTTGAATTTATTTTCATTTGCAAGTATCTATGCAGTAACATGAAAAAGCTAGGAAAGACAAGTGAGAGTGACAAATCATTTGCACTTTTGTACTGCATTTTTCCTTTTGTTCAAATTACAAGTTATCTATTTCTTCAGTTATAATGACCTATTATACCAAATGCTAATTATAATCACTTTGATAATATATCATGTAGATTCATATTTCATCCATACGTC
>NW_028234423.1:13531905-13534405 GCF_977035675.1 Penaeus japonicus | reverse complement strand
GCTTGTTATCTAGCTAGCGAGAGTGACATTATGCTAATATAAGCCCTGGCATGAATGGATTAAGCTCTTACTGATTCAATTTTTCTTTGAGCCAATTAGTCCCAATTTCAGCCCACTAATACTAGCTTTCCTCTTGCAGAGTGACTTCAAGAAGGGCATCAAGCCAAACTTAGTGACAGAGATCATCCTGCAGCTGGTGTACCCACGTCTTGATATCCACGTAACCAAAGGACTTAACCATCTGCTCAAGTCCCCTTTCTGCATCCACCCCAAGACAGGCCGGGTTTGCGTGTGTTTTGACCCATTAAAGGCTGATGCTTTTGACCCCATGACTGTGCCAAATTTGAGGTTTGATGAAGTGTCTTTTGGGTTTTATAGGACATGACACCTAATTATCATTATTATTGTTATCATCATCATCATTTATATTATCATTATCACCACCATCATCATCATCATCTTATGTTATTATCATCATTATCATTGCCCTCATTATTATCACCATATTCTGATCTATTATTTTTTTTATTTCTTTAGTGTGATCACAGGAGGAATATGGTTATCATGTATATTTTTGTTTTATCATTGTAGTATTTGTTGTTTTTTTACAATGTGGATGAAGTTTGATTTATAAGTATGTTTTCCTGATGCATATTTTATTTCCTATTAGTTTACTCATTATGTTCATTGGAAATGGTTTGTTTACAGTCATCTTGTGGAAGAAATCAACCAGTTTGACGCAGGAAAGACAGAAGAAGAACGAGCTGTGGCAGAGTACAAGAAAACCTCAATGAAGGAAGCAGTTGTTGTCTTTGATTCATTCTTGGCAGGATTGTCAAAAGAGAATGCTAGCCGACGGCAGGAAACTAGTGGTAGGTTGTTCAGTGTGTTAACATGGTAAATGATTATTACACCTGCTTTTCTGGTAATTATCCAATGGTCATATTAAATCTGAATAGAGCTGGGATTTAGATTAATAATTTTTGGCATATGAAGCAGAAATTTTTATCATTATAAGTATTTTCATTAATTATAAGTATTTTTTTTTCAGATATGAAGAAAGATTTTTAGTGTATGTTCATCAAAGATTTATAAGAAGGATGTGATATAAATTTCAATAAGAAGTTCATAGTTTTATTTCCATTTACAAATATTGTTTTTAACAAAATAGGGGCAGTTGTGTTCATTTTTAAGAAATATAGAGTGGCAAGTTTCATCCAAGACTCATCCCAATTCAGCTCTATATAACCTTCTGTAATTATGTTGAGCTGACCTTTTTGATCATGATAAATGGCCTATACCTCTAAAGCCAGATTGGCTCAAGGCTGCTAGGAACAACCTCCTCATCTTCCCAGTAATTGTGATTTGTCTCCCTGTCTAAAGGAGGATGTTTGCTTGTATTCCGAGATAGTGCAGTAGAGGGCTATTTGATGATAGTCAGGCCTGTCTATGACTTACTATGCACAGAAATAGCCAAGTCTGATTCTGTGGAGACTGACCTTAACACTGCTTGTGATCATCTGAAAGAGTGCCAGTGTTCCAAAGCATCTATACACCTCCCTCAGTTCAGTTCAGACAGATATGCGAAGACGTCGCTTCGCCCGGGCTATATGCTCAGGGCGGCCCGGCCACTGCCAGCTATGAGTGCTGACTCATCTTATCTAATCTTATCTGATCATCATCGCTGATTCAATTCAGCTCAGTTCAGAGAGATTTTGCGAAGACGTCGCTTCGCCCGGGTTGTGTGGAGGGGTAGCCCGGTCTCTATTGGCTATAAGTGCTGACTCATCTGATCATCATAACTGAACTTTTACCGTGGCGGTCGGATTGCTTGTAGGCGCTCCAGTTGCCAGGGGGCTAATGACAGGCATAGCCGTCTAACCAGCCCGGCGGCTGTCGTCTCTGGGCCCTGCCTGAGGAAGCGAGTGTGCTCGCATTCCATCAGGTAGTGCTCTAATTTGGCGTCCGGCGCGCCACAATACTCACAGCGTCGCTCATCTTGCCCAATAGTGGGGATGATTTGCCACGCACAAGGGTAGCCTATTCTCAGTCTGTGCAGACTGACTTCAGCACACCTTGATATTCTGGGAGAGAGTATCAGCGACTCATAGCCTGTGGCGTTTGAGTACCAGCTGGCCGAGGGGGAGGTTCTCACTTCCTCTCTGTGTCGCTGCAGGGCACCGACCTGCCCTGCAACCATCGTTTTACGCCTTAGCAGTTCCCGGCTAGGATGCACCACAAGATCACTCAAGGGTTTCTTCCTGCCTTCCTCCGCTAACCTGTCAGCTACGTCATTCCCTTCAATACCAACATGGCTTGGGATCCAGTTGATGATGATGTGTCTTCCCTGATCCAGGATTCTCTGAGCAATGGTGAGAATCGAGGTTACCAGGTAAACGTTATCAAGGGGCGTGCTTTGTTGCAGGCTGTCAATGGCGGCCCTAGAGTCTGTGTGTATAACAACATGCCCGTCCGTCTGGGCTGCATGGGCTAGGGCTCC
>NW_028234423.1:13521905-13524405 GCF_977035675.1 Penaeus japonicus | reverse complement strand
GCATGTCTATATCTTCTTCATTTAGAATATCCTCCAAGAGCGTCCTTAATTTTATTTGATTACCTCTAAATGATCAATTTTCCCAATAGAGGACAAAATTCGAGAATATATTTATTGTGAATATTAGGTCAATCATAGCATTATTAATTTCTTCCTTGTTACTATTTCTACCCAGCTAATCCTTGTTCGGCTTTCCGTTTTTCGTTTTGGAAGTACACTTGTTGGCCTGCCACTCTCCAGATTATTTTTTTTCCTTCTGACCTTTTAGTATTGAATTTTCCTTCTTTTTGTAAGATTTCCCTGCCTTCTGTGCCTAGATTTTCTCTCACTCAAATGTTATTATATTTTGCATATTCTATGGTTTGCTTTCTTAGTTACATCTGCCTTCATTAGTTAAGAATGGCACTTTCAATCGTTTTATTTTTTTATGATTACTATTTCTCGAACATTCTTATTATTCGGTCTGCTAGGATATCTTCCTATGGTTCTGCGTATATCGCTGACCAACATCTTATTCTAATTGTACCTTTCAATTTAATCTTCCAAAATGGTCTTCTCCGCGCGCGTGTGAATGTGAGAGTGTGAGTGTGTGTGTGTGTGTGTGTGTGTGTGTGTGTGTGTGTGTGTGTGTTTGTGTGTGTGTATAAGAGAGAGAGAGAGAGAGATAGGGATAGAGATAGATAGAGAGAGAGAACACATACACACACGCACACACACACACACATGTATATATATATATATATATATATATATATATATATATATATATATATATATATATATATATATATATATATATATATATAATATAAACATATATATATATATATATATATATATATATATATATATAATATATATATATATACATGTGTGTGTGTGTGTGTGTGTGTGCGTGTGTGTGTGTGTATGTGTTCTCTCTCTCTATCTATCTCTATCTCTATCTCTCTCTCCCTCTCTCTCTTACACACACACAAACACACACACACACACACACACACACACTCACACTCTCACATTCACACGCGCGCGGAGAAGACCATTTTGGAAGATTAAATTGAAAGGTACAATTAGAATAAGATATATATATATATATATATATATATATATATATATATATATATATATATACATGTGTGTGTGTGTGTGTGTGTGTGTGTGTGTGTGTGGAACTAGTGAGAAAGAGAGAAATGGAGAAAAAGAAGAAGAGAGAATGAGCATAAAGGCGCAGACAGCCTCCCCCCCTCCCCCTCACCCTCTTTAAGTTATCTAATTGAAAATAGAAAGTTATTGTAATGTACCTAGATTTCGCAAAAGCTTTCGACTTCATGGAATTTTGATTTATAAAAATTAAGGACCTTGGAATCAGTGGAAAGGAGGAAGATGGATACAAAATTTCCTAACAAAGCGCAAGCAAAAGGTACAAATAAATGGAATTTTCTCCATAACGTGCTAAGTGGAGTGCCACAGGGGTCCGTTCTGTGCCTCTGTTGTTCCTAATTATGATTGCTGACATTGGCAAAGGTATTAAACACTCAAGAGTAACATCTTTTGCAGATAATACTAGGATAACTATATCAATGAATTTATTAGATATGGAAGACAAGCTAAATGAGGATCTACATATCATCTGTAATTGGTCAAAGGAAAACAATATGATATTCAGTGCTAATAAATTTGAAATAAGGTATAGTCTGAGACCAAGATCATATTTGGTTGAGGGAATAGATATTAAAGAGAAAAGAAAACAATAAAAGATCTTTATGTGAGGACTTTATGTGAGAAAACACATAAACTTCAGTCCCTATATAGAACAGACAGTTGTAAAAGGGAATGGATGGGTGATGAAGACTATTAACACAAGGGATCTAGAAGCACTAGTGATTCCAAGATTAGAATATCAGTGCCAAGTATGGAGTCCAATTCCTACAAAAGATATAATGTTACTAGAACAGGTTCAAAGAGTTTTTACAAGAAAAATAGGCAACATGATAAGTCTTAGCCACTGGGAGAGACTAAAAAACTATGACTATTCTCATTACAAAGACAGAGAGAAAGATACTTTTAATATATGTATGAAAGATTATTGAAAATCTAGCACCAAATCCACCTCCTCTCCTTTCCTCTCCCATTCCCTCCCCTCCCCTCCTCTCATGTCTTCTTGTAGATGGGGGATAGATTTGCTTGCCCAGTCTCCAGGATTGGTTTTATTTCAGAGTGAGGCTGCTTCACGCAACATACCTTGACTTTTTCCATTCTCTTTCAGTCACTCATTGTAAAATCAGAGCCATTTTTATCTTTGAATTTTTGTGTGTTTTATTGTGAAACTTATATGCATTATGTCACAGGCTCTATCAATACTGCAGTTGATTAAAATTGTAGTATAGGGTCCATATCAACTCATCATTTTTTTTATACTCAGTGTGATAGAAGTATTACTGTTTCATGGGAGGACAAAATGCAACTTTATATTTTCGCATTCGCGAACTGTCATGAACGA
>NW_028234423.1:13499405-13506905 GCF_977035675.1 Penaeus japonicus | reverse complement strand
ATAGATTTTCATCATAATCCGTCTGAAACTTTTCGCGTAATCCTGGGGATGAACGAACTAACTTTAAAAAAAATAAACGTTGCTGATTAAATTACCTCATGATCTTTTAGCAAATAACAGAAAAAAACTCATTAAAAAAGAAAACAGCTCGGCCTCTTCCATGACTCAAAATACAGTAAACATCTGACAAACTAACCGGAGAGGCGCTGGGCGTCTCTCCAAACTCTCAAAACAAGAAATAGCCAAAGACGAGCAGCAGGTCCTGACCTGTTGCAGTAGGAGAGCAGCTCGGCGGCCGCCACCACGTGCTTGAGCGTCGGGCTGTAGGAGGGCAGGACGGCGTAGGCCTTGAGCACGTTCACCACCAGGATGGGCGCCCAGCACACCACGAACAGCACCACCACGACCACCAGCATCGACACCACCTGCAGCAGAGGGAGGGGAGGGGGGGGGGGTTAAATTGTTGTTAGAATTATTGATATTTTCAACAGTTGTTATTTTGCATAGTTACATCGAACATAATAATTGGTGTGGTTATTATATCATTTTGAGCATCATCCTTCCCTTTAGCATATTTTGGGTGATTATGAAAAGCATCATTATCCCCTCCACCCTTATCACTATCATTATCACATTCACCAGGATTCACCACCACCGCCATCCTCACCCCCATCACCCTCCTGCAGCATTACCATCAACAGCAATTTCACAGGAATGAAGGTAGGTAATTACGTGTCATGACTCGGTCAGTCAAAACCTCAAAGCCAGGTGCTGTCCATTATAGTATGTGTATTTATATGAATAAAGATAAATAATGAATAACTTTATACGTATATATATATATATATATATATATATATATATATATATATATATATAAATGTATATATATATTTATATACATATATATCTATATATATCTATATATACATTTACATATCTATCTATATCTATCTATCTGTCTACTCGCACACACACACACACACATATATATATGTCTGTGTGTGTATATATATATACACTGTATATATATATATTATATATATATATATATATATATATATATATATATATATATATATATATTATATATGTATATTATATATATATATATATATATATATATATATATATTATATATATATACATATAAAAAAAATAGAAGAGAGAGAGAGGAGAGAAGAGAGAGAGAGAGAGAGAGAGAGGAAGATGAGATGGAGATAGAGAGGGAAGAGAGAGAGAGACAGCGAGAAAGAAGAGAAAGAGAACATAAAAAACCGGAGAGAGAGAGAGCGAGAGACAGGAGGAAGAACGAGAAGAAGAGAGAGAGTGAGAGATGAAGAAAGACAGTCGATAAAAAGAAGAATATATAAAATATATACACATATACATATATACATATATACATTATACATATATATATATATACTAATATATATATATACATATAATATATATATATATACACTATATATGTAGATAGATAGATAGATAAATAGATAGATAGATAGATAGATAGATAGATAGATAGATAGAGAGAGAGAGAGAGAGAGAGAGAGAGAGAGAGAAAGTGAAAGAGAAGAATAAAGAGGAATAGAGAGAAAGAGAGAGAGAGAGAGAGAGAGAGAGAGAAAGAGAAAGAGAAAGAGAAAGAGAAAGAGAAAGAGAAAGAGAAAGAGAGAGAGAATGAGAGAAAGACAGCCGTAAAGAAAGAGAGAACCTAACTGAAAATAACCTCCCCGCCCACACACACTAACGAACAGGTAAACAGCAACAGTGCTCGCGACCGCCTCCCACCTGATGCACCTCGGAGTCGTCCCCTTCCCGCCGCCGACCTCGTGGCGCGCCGTTCAGCAACAGCACTCCGTTGGCCCTGAGGGAAGGAGGAGATGAGGAGGAGGAGGATAATTGAATAAGAAGGATAAGGGTGATGATGATATGATAATGATGATGATGATGATAATAGTGGTGATAGAATGGGGTTTACGGTTATGAGAATGGTGATGATGATATAGATAATGATGGTGATATAGATAATGATGATAATAATGATGATGCTGATACAACAAATACTAATAAAAGTGCTACAAATAATACCAAAAATATAGTAATGATGATGATAACGATATGAATGGTAATGATAATGATGATAAATATATGAAAATAATAATAAAAGTAATGACAATAAAAATAATAACAAGTATAATAATGGTGATAAAGACGATAATGAAAAAAAATGATAATGAAAATAATGATAAGAACGATACCAGAAGTCATGAATATAACAACATTAATATAGATACAACAATGATAATAACGTAGCCTTAATAATTATAACAACAATAGTAATGATAACAATATCACAGTAGTTCTAACAACAATATCAAAAATAATTTCAACAACATTAATAACACATTAATAAGACACGCAACTCAACCATGGTAAGCATCCATGAAAATACATTAATTTCTGAGGGATAATTACAGCGAAACCTTTTTTCAGAAGCTTTGCAACTTCCTGCATAATGAAGAGTCGAGGAAAAGTGTGATACATGGAATCAGGACACCGAATAACACATGAATATTGCACGAGGAAGTTAAGGAATTAAGGAGACGAAAAGTTTTGAATATTCTCGTAAAAAAAAGATGGGTACATGACTGTGGAAAACACTGATATGACTATTACTGAGGGTAATACGGAAAGCATGACGATAATGTTGTTGATAGTGGTGAGGGTGGTGATGGTTATGGTGATGATGGTGATATTGGTGGTGATGATGATAAAGATGGTGAGGTTATGATGATGATGGTGATATTGATGGTGGTGATGATGATAAAGATGGTGATGGTTATGATGATGATGGTGATATTGATGGTGGTGATGATGATAAAGATGGTGATGGTTATGATGATGATGGTGATATTGATGGTGGTGATGATAAAGATGGTGATGATGATGGTGAGTATAACAATAATGATAATTATGACATTACTTCTGCTACTACTAACGCTAATAATAGTGATAAGTATATTTACTTTATGATTTTAATAGATAAGATTTAAAGTCATATATTTGTTGAGAGTGTGAGACATACTCCAGGTGCGGCGTGGCGGTGCGTTGGCCATTTCGTGGCGGCCCGCGTCGCGTCCATGCGGAGGAAGGAAAAGCGGACCAGAAATCTATTATGAAACTGACCGTGAAGTCATAGCATGAATATGACCTGCCTTGCCCCAGCCTCTCTCTCGACATAGTGCTCGCCACAGACACGGCCACCTCCGTCTGCCCGCTCCGGGGAGCGGAGCCGCCTCCACTTCGACGGCTACGTGAGCCTCAGCCTCGCGTGACCTCGCTCCACGGACCTGACCCTCGCGTGACCTAGCTGTGGAGAGGCCGCCGCCTCGCTCCTCGGACCTCCCCCCAGCAAACGTGCAAGCAGCCTCCGCCGCCACAGTAAATATTGCCGGTTCGCTCGGCGCTGTCATCTCGAATAAAGAATCAAGAGATACCCGACTTTTGCTGAGAAACCCTATTGTGAGAAACCTCTCACGGAGAGAGAAAGAAAGAGAATGTAAGAGAATAAGGCCAGGCAGAGATGGACAGATATCAAAAAAGAAATAGAAGAAAAAAAGAAACACACACACATATATATATATATATATATATATATATATATATACATATATATATATATATATATATATATATATATATATATATATACATATATATATATACATATATATATACATATATAAAGACAGAAAGAAGAGAGAAAGAGAGCGAGAGTTGATTCAGTTAACCCCGACGCGACCAGCTCCTTGGAATTCGCTGCGTGTCTCAGCCAACTTGTCTCCTTCCAAGGTCTCCATCTTCTCAGACTCCCGCCATTTCCTAAATCTAATGTTTCTACTTCAACTTCTCTTACACAATCATGAGTTTTATTTTGTATTTGAGAAATGCGTATATGGAAATTATACTGGAATCTATTTTTCACTCTTCCTTGATTGACTAAAGAATCAATACATTAGTCTGCAAAGATATGAATTTACTTTGTTCTCTTATTACAATTTTTACCAGTGTATAGTTTTATAGAGTACATAGAGCCCAATAGGATGTTTTTTCTCAGTGCAATCATTTCTTTGTTGAAATATACATATGTATGTATATATATGTATATATGTATATATATATATGTATATATATATATATAAATATATATATATATATATGTGTGTGTGTGTGTGTATGCGCGCGCGCGCGCGTGTGTGTCTTTGTTTGTGTGTGTGTTTGTGCGTGTGTGTGTTTGTGTGTGTGTGTTTGTGTGTGTGAGTGTGTGTGTGTGTTTGTGCGTGTGTGTGTGTGTTTGTGTGTGTGTGTGTGCGTTTGTGTGTGCGTGTGTGTGTGCGTTTGTGTGTGTGTGTGTGCGTGTGTGTGTGTGTGTCTGTGTGTGTGTGTGTTTATGTGTGTGTGTGTGGGGGGGGGGGGGGCATGGGTGGGTAATATATGACAAAATCATGACAAGTATTACTATAAACCCCAAGTATATTCGTTCTTATTTTGGCAATCTTAAAACAGCAAAACAGTCATCTTCATCGTTGACGGCGTCTCTCGCCCACACCCTGCAGATTACTTGATAACAACTCCATTTTCTCCCCTGAACTTCATTACGGTGAAATACCTTCGTTTATGTGGTATAAGGGATTCATTACGGGGGAAAGAGGTCCAAACACCTCGTCGAGATCAAAAGGTATTGCCTTATTACCACTTAAGTTCTTCCATCCCTGTATGGAATGCCTTGCCGCGTGGGACATCTTTCGGATTTTTCCAAAACATAATTTCCAAGTCTTGTCTTTACAAAGATGTTTTTTCACCTTTTGCTTCATTTTATTTTTTCATTTGGCTGAATTTAGGGAGGTTCTTCGCAGCCTTAGTAAATTAAAGTAAATTAATAAACACGTTGCATTACTGTCATCATAATAACTAGCGCTTACACCGAGAACTATGCTTTATGTATCGTTATTTTTGTTTGTGTGTGTGTGAAAGAGTTTAAAATTTATTATCTTATTAACAATACGTAAAATATCAATATTAGGTCTGCGAATAAACGTTTATACTTCATATGGACACATCCATACAGATTTATAATGACACAAACAACAGCTGTATCAGTTTAATTCTATTTTAACGTTATCAATACCTAAATTCTTTCATCGGTGTCCATCAGTGAACGTATAAATATGTACCGTTTTGTGACTGCAATAAACGAGCAATTTCTGTCTGTTTATGGTCATAGAGATGGGATGATTTATGCATTGCCATATATATGTTTTATAACGGATATGTTAATTTGTCAAAAGAGAATGAAAGGGCGAGTTCGTGACAGAAAGAGGTAGATAGATAGATAGAGAGAGAGACAACGACTAGAAAGATAATAAATATCATGATCATGGTATTACTAGCAATAATAAGATGATAACGATGATAATGACAATTGACGATGTTAGTTACAGTCATGGTGGCGGGGATGATTATGATGACGATAATAATAATCATGATGATGATGATGATTATGATGATGATGGTGGTGGGGATGATGATAGTGGTGATGATGGTGATAACAATAATGAAGATAATAATAGCAATAATGATAATGGTGATAATAGTAATCATAATCTTAATAATGATAACGGCATTGATAATGTTAATAATAATGATAATTCTACAAGTAATAATATTAATAAAGATAATGGCATTGATAATGTTAAAAATAATGACAATAATACAAGTAATAATATTAATAATGATAATAATGATAACATTGACAATATTAGTAATAATGATCATAATAATGAGAAGTATAACAATAATGATCAATATCATTATCATTATTATCATTGATATCACTATTATAATGCTAACATTAATGATAATGATGATAATGCCAATGATGGTATTAATTACATTGATAATGATAACATTGATCACATTAATAATGATAAAATTAATACCATAAATAATAATCATAAGCATAATAATAATAAATATAATGATGATAATAATATGCCAAAAAGAGATAAAAATGATAATAATAATAAGGATAATAATTTGAACGGTAATAAGAGCAATCCCTATAGATCCGTGACTTTTAACCTGTTGTTTATAAAGTAATCCCTTGAGGTTCTACGAATGATGGAAAGCGGCAGTGATTTATAAAACATTTTTTCGTTTTCTATCGGGTGATGTTGGTGAGGCGCAGATAGACAGACAGACACTTGAGTTGAGAAGGCCCGAAGTTCCAAATTGAGTTCGAAGCAAATTAAGACACAGTAATTCAAGATACGCACACAGCGAGTCAAGTTTTCGACACAGTGATTCCAAAACTCAGGAAATCAAAACACGAGGAGTCAAGCTTCGGATGAAATAAATCAATATTCAGACTTTGTGAGTCGAGACTCGGGCACAGTAAGTTTGGGAACACAGTGAGTCAAGATTCGGACACATCAAATTAAAATCCGGACACAGTGAGTCAAGACCTGAACACGGTTACTCAAGATTTGGATACAGTGAGTCAAGACCTGAACACAGTTACTCAGGATTTGGATACAGTGAGTCAAGACTCGGACACACCAAGTGAAGATCCGGACACAGTGAGTCAATACCTGAACACGGTTACTCAAGATTCGAACACAAATCCGGACACAACGAGTCAAGATTCGGACGCAGTGGGTCAGGACCCGGACACAGTCACAGCACCACTACCATCGTGCGAGTTTCCTTTTTCTAAAATGGTCGAGAAACTATTCCGTCGCTTCGTTCCCCTGAAGTCCGACCGACTGGACTGCAGGTCTGTCTCTTCTCCTTTCGAGTCTCTTACGCCGAAGGCTGGCTGCGTCTTATCGATGAAGTGTTATGATGATAATAGTGATAATAGTGAAAGATACTTTTGGTAATTTTTGATAAGATAGAATGATAGTAATAATACGAACAAACTAGATGATAATGATAATAAATATAATAATGATAATGATATTGATAATAAAATGATGATACCAATTCTGATGATAATGATATTGATAATAAAATGATGACAATTCTGATGATGATGATAATGATGACATTGATAATGATAATAATGACAAAAATAACAATGATAATAGTAATCATTATGATAATGATGATGTCGATGATCATAGCCATAAGGATGATGATGATAATATCAATAATATTGATAATGATAATTATATGATATTGAAAATGATGATAATAATAATGATAATTGTAACAACAATAGTAGTAATGATGATGAAAACAACAAAAACAACAATAATTATTATATTGACAATGGTGATATTGATAATGATGATAATAATGGTAATGATAATAATAACGATGATAATTATGATAATATAGATAATGATAGTAATAATAATGATAATAACAACAACAATGAAAATGATAACAGAAGTAACAATGATAACGATAATAATGATGAAAATGAAA
>NW_028234423.1:13484405-13489405 GCF_977035675.1 Penaeus japonicus | reverse complement strand
TATCCATAGAAAGAGAGGGGGGTTGGGGGTGCGTCTGTTTGATGAAACTGCAATGAGTATATTGGTAAATCTAAGGTATATGTACTTATATGAACTTACAACCTTCAGAATTAAAGCTTGCCAGATTTATCTTATTTTTTTATTCGGGCTTATTTGACCCGATTGCAATTAACCCCTTAAAAAAGTGGATTATCATGTTTTGTTCGAAAAAGGGTTTTTGCAATGTACTGGATGATTGCATCTGAAACTATTGTTGTTTAAACATTTCTACATATCTTATTCAAGATGCAGGAGAGATTGCGGTAGTAAAACTGGCCAATCTTTTTCACAGATGTCTAAGCGTCGGTAAAAGACTTAAAGAATTGCCGACCTGTAAGCCTCCTTTCAGTAATCTATAAACTGTTCACAAAAATCCTCACAGCCCGTATCACCGATACATTGGATTCAAAACAATCCAGGGAACAGGCAGGGCTCCACAGCGGATTCTCAACTACAGACCATATCCACACATTAGCCCAAATAAAAGGGAAAACAAACGAATATAGGAAGCCCCTGTGTATGGCATTCGTAGATTATGAAAAGGCATTTGATTAGGTACAGATATCTGCAGTACTAGATGCAATTCGTAAATACGGAGTAGAGGAAATATACTGCAGATTATTAGAGGATATATAGATGGTACAGCGACTATCAAAATCCACGCAGAAACCAATAAAATACCAATAAAAAAGGGTGTTCGGCAGGGCGACACCATCTCACCGAAGCTGTTTACAGCTTGCTTGGAAGAAGTATTCAAGAAGTTAGATTGGAAGGAGAAAGGGATTAAAATTGGGAATGAGCACTTAAGCAATTTAAGATTTGCAGATGACATTGTTCTTTTCGGGAAGTCAGCAGATGAATTACAATTACTAAGCGATTTAAATAGGTAAAGTCTGAAAATTGGCCTTAAAATGAAAATGATAAAACTAAAGTCATGTTCAACAGTCGAACACCAGTTAAGCAAATACAAATACAGGGCGAGGTACTAGAAGCAGTGAACGAGTATGTGTACCTAGGGCAACTCATCAAGACGATTACATTCTGTGAAGCCGAGATAAAGCGGCGAATCAAGCTAGGTTGGAGTGCCTTCGGTACACATAGTAATATATTACGAGGTCGTCTGCCACTATGTCTAGAGAAAGATTTTTGACCAATGTGTCCTCCCCGTCATGACATATGGGTCAGAAACATGGACTACGACCAAGGCACTCGTGAGGAAATTAGTAAGTGCTCAAAGAGGAAGGCTTATGCTAGGAGTTAGCTTAACAGACAAGAAAAGAGCCATATGGATCAGGCAACAAACAAAAGTAGAGGATATACTCAAGAGCATTAAGAAGAAAAAGTGGCAGTGGGCTGGACATGTATATCAGATACATGACAACAGGTGGACAAAGAAAACAACAGAATGGGAAATACACGACACAATGAGACCAAGGGCAAGACTAATGACTAGATGGTGGAATGAAATAGCGAATTTCGCTGGAGAAACTGGAATCAGAGGACACAAGACCGGAATGACTGGAAAAGATTGAGAGAGGCCTGCAGTGGAATGATACAGGCTGATGACGATGATAATATATATATATATATATATATACATATATATAATATATGTATTGTATATACATACATATATATATATATATATATATATATATATATATATATATATATATATATATATATATATATATATATATTGTATTTATGTATATATACATATATAATATATGTATTGTATATGCATATATATATATGCCTCTATGTATTCTTAATAAATCATATCCATTTTATGTTAATTTTGGCCGCACTGCCGTGCCATCAATACTAGCGCCGGCAGCTTACGCCGTTAGTCGTTACGCACACACACGAATATCCGCCAGCGGGGCCCTTGTGCCCGTCATCATGCTGGCCTAAAATGAAGCCGCAGCTCTGGCCAATATGCCTTCTATAGCATTTTGATTCACTTCGCCGTCCTGGTTATGTGCACTTGTAAGAAAACTTTAGCAGCCAATTTCTCGAAACTTTCCTTTGGGAAAATTTCTGGGATTCAGTTATTCGTCAAAACAGACACATCACGGCTCATTTTCTTATTTACGACATTATCTTGTGCGCAATAGAGCCTCCTTTTTGCGACTTTTACTTTCCTGTAAGTTTGTCACATGTAACAAAAAGACGCCAGGTTTTGAAGTTTGAAAAATCTTTAACTTTAAGCAATTAAAAAATAGAAGAAAATGGACCTTGTGCAGCATGTATGATTTTCTTCGTAGAAATGGACCCATGTGGGCTCTATGTACTTAAAAAACTGGTCTCAAAATTGTATGAATACTCGAAAAACTATCTCAAAAGAATACACAAAAAAGAAAGGAGAGGGTCTTCTTACAGAACGACGGAGAAGGACAAGAATCGAAATTAAACATTATTTGAAAAATATGAAAAGCTCCGTGGCGTTATGAAGCTCCCGGCGCCGGTAAAGAGAACGGAACACGGAAGAGAGAAAGGGAGAAGCAGACCAATATAAGTGAAATTGTCTCTCGTATAAAACAGGGGAGAGAGCAGATGCGAGCCTGCGTAAGATTTACTCTCATATGAACGCCTGTCTAAGTCTTAGCAATTGGCTCAGTCATGGGTGTCTGTTGCACTAGCAAGGGGGAGGAGGCCACGTATTTTGCTTTGGATGACGCAATTGTTATAGTTAAAATGTAGTGAATTTAGTGGTGGTAGTAGCAGTAAAAGTTGGATGTAGTAATTTCAATTATTTTTGTAGTAGTAGTAGTAGCAGTAGTAATAGCTGGATATATTAAGTTGTAGTAGTAGCTGCAGTTGTAATTGTTCTAACAGCAATAACAGCATCGGCACTAGTAGTGTTTGCACAGCAGATTTAAAACTAGTATTAGTAGGAGTAACACTAGTTACAGTAACAACAATCGTCGAAATGAGAATATTAGCTAATCATATTTACAGTTACATAAAAGAGCTAGTCATTAAGTGACTGCGAGACAGAGGACGACTGTATATGGAATACTGGAGGCCAAATATTGGTGCTAGTTGTATTGGTATTATCATTACCGTTATCATTTTCATTATTATTATTATTATTATCATCATCATCATCATCATCATCATTATTATTTTCATTACAATGATGATTATTATCTTTATTATTTTCCTTATTATTATTACCATCATTATTATTATTATTATTATTATTATTATTATTATTATTATTATTATTATTATTATTATTATCATTGTTATCGTTATTATCATTATCATTGTCATAATTATTATTATTACTATCATCATTATTCTCATTTTTACTATCATTAATACTGTTATTATCATTATTCCTATCAATATCATTATTATCAATATTATTATAATTATTATTAACATCATTATTATTCTCATTTCTATAATTCATCTTATCGTTATTCCTATTATTATTATTATTATTATCATTATATTATCATAATTATTATTATTATTATTATTATTATGATCATCATTATTATTATCATTATCATTATTATTATTATTATTATTATTATTATTATAATCATCATTATTATTATCATTATCATTATCATTAGTAGTAGTATTATCGGAATTATCACCATTATCATTAATACTGTTATAATTATTATTGTTGTTGTTATTACCGTAATAGGGATTATTATCATTATCATTACTGATATCAGTATCATTGTTTTCACTTTTACTTTTATTATTATTGTTATCATAACTGTCAGTATCACCACTATCATCATAATCATTATTATTATCATCGTCATCATCATTATGATGATTATTATCCTTATCATTATCATCATCATTACCCTTATTACTATGATTCCAATAATAATTATAATTATCATTATCATTATATAATCATCATCACCAGCGTTTCCGTATTAGTAATAATGAGCGCAAGTAGTGTGGCGTATGATGTGATATGAAAGTTCAATGTTAAGTAATGAATGGAGGCTTTGTTACAATGGGACGACCGGATTTGTTCGGACATATTTCTCTTGTTTTGACTCAGAACCTGTAAACCAGGCTAAACATTTCTATGATGTGCGTGTGGCGGTTTACTAACTACACTGTAAGACTGAAAGGTATATATATATATGTATATATATATATATATATATATATATATATATATATATATATATATATATAGAGAGAGAGAGAGAGAGAGAGAGAGAGAGAGAGAGAGAGAGAGAGAGAGAAAGACTCGTCATTGTTCCGTCATGCCAAAATCATTAATAAGTATTTTTTCAATCGTAGTAAACATGACCTCGCATGCTTAGTAAGTGTATCCCAATACAGAACGACAATCTATCACTTACTGACTTCCTGTCATCTACCTCTTTATTTTTTTTTTCTAAGTCATTTGCCCTAATTGATGAATACAATAACAAGGCAGAGCTACCCACAAAACATCTTCCAGAGAGGCCAGGCGGTGATTAATTAAAGATACATTAGCTGGCGATGCAGTGACCAGCCAGACTAAGGCAGCCAAATAAAAAAGAAAGAAGGAAAGAAAGACAAAAAAACGACAAATTCAGAGAGCTCGCTAACATGATAAGAACATTAAGCAAAAGGAAAACTGTCGGGCAACTCTGATGTAGGTATTCATTTTTAGTGAAGAGACAATGCAGCTTTTCATGGAAAAGCGTCCACCCTCAAAGGAATGAAATGATGCATAAAGGTCTCTCTGAACCACGCAATTCAGTTCCGTAGTATGGGAAAAGGCAGAAAGAACGTAGATATGTACTTGCCATCATGCAGAAGGGGGAATCAGCTATCCATACAACGAGAAACATTTTTAGTGGAGGGGAATGGATGAAAGTGATTTTGGTTGGCGACACTAATGCTTACAATGCAATCCATAGAACAGTACTTTGCAATATCCGAATCAAAAGGTCCACATTTGCCTAGTATATCGACAATAC
>NW_028234423.1:13476905-13479405 GCF_977035675.1 Penaeus japonicus | reverse complement strand
TGGATTTTGTTGGTTGAACCCCAAACATTTGAACAGTAGTTTATTATGCTAAGAGCTAGTGTTTGCACGACCATGATTTTAGTATCCGTAGTGATTTTATTTTTTTTATGTGATTTAGAAATATTAATGTGCCCATTACTTTCCTGTGTATGTTAGCAACGTGCGTTTCAAATGTCATGTATCTGTCCAAGTGTATTCTCAATTTTTTCACTGAAATATTTGGTTTGATTGTGTCGATGGGGATTTTGGCAATGTTCTGTTGACTACCTATGAATATGCATTGAATTTTATCGGGATTTGATTTAAGACCATTACTTTCAAAATATATTTTAGCTTGTGTAAGAGTGTTTTGAGTATTTATTATTAATTTATTTAAGCTATTTACTGAGTCACTATGAACAAACTGTGAATCATCGGCGTACTGCACTAGAAGGCAATTATGAGCAATAGTTGATAAGGCATTTATGAAAATTATAAATAGGATTGGGCCTAAAATAGATCCTTGTGGAACACCAAAATATATTGGTTGTTTCGATGATATGCTTTCATTATTTTTGACAGATTGAGTTCTAGTATTTAGATAGCTGCTAAACCAAAAAAAAAAAAAAAAAAAAAAAAATCAATTCTATGAGATCTTAGTTTGTTAAGGAGAATTTGTGATTTACACTGTCAAAAGCTTTGGAAAGATCACATAATTTGAGTAAATTTACCTGATTTTTATCTATATCATCATAAATTATATGTTATCTGTAATAACGCTGTTTTAGTGGATAACCAATTTCAAAAGCCATGTTGTGTTTTAGATAATAGGTTATTGGCCTCCAGGAAACTCGTTAGTTGATTTGCTACAATTTTCTCAAGAACTTTAGATAGTACAGAGAGTATTGTAATAGGGTGGTAATTATTCACGTCGTTTATATCTCCCGATTTGAAAATTGGTGTTATTATTCATGTTTCCAAAGCAACGGAAAAACACCAGTGACCAGGGAAGTGTTAATTATGGCCGCCAAATAATGTGCGGTTGCTGGGAGACTAGCCTTAATAAAGCGCAAAGCAATACCGTCAGCTCCTACAGCATTTGTTTCGCGAAGGTGTTTTATTACTAGGATAATAGTCTCCACATCAACTGGTTGTGGTCTGAAAATATTAGATGGAGGCATAGCCTGATCTGTATTTTGTTGTAATGTAGACGCATTTGTTTGTTCATTAGTTAGTTTTCCTATTTATGAACAAAGAAATGCGCCTCATTACAACAAAATACAGATCAGGCTATGCCTACGTTTAATATTTTCAGACCAAAACCAGTGGATGTGGATACTATTATCCTAGTAATAAGAGAGAGAGAGAGAGAGAGAGAGAGAGAGAGAGAGAGAGAGAGAGAGAGAGAGAGAGAGAGAGAGAGAGAGAGAGAGAGAGAGAGAGAGAGAGAGAGAGAGAGAGAGAGAGAGAGAGTGAGAGAGAGGAGGAGAGAGAGAGAGAGAGAGAGAGAGAGAGAGAGAGAGAGAGAGAGAGAGAGAGAGAGAGAGAGAGAGAGAGAGAGAGACGGAGAGAGAGAGAGAGAGAGAGAGAGAGAGAGAGAGAGAGAGAGAGAGAGAGAGAGAGAGAGAGAGAGAGAGAGAGAGAGAGAGAGAGAGAGAGAACAGGATAAAATGACCGCCAGAGAAAAGGGGAGACAGACGCGAAAAGGAACGGACATACAGTGATATAAACGAGCGTACGGAAAATATATAGGCATGCATTGAGAGAAACAGTGAGAGAAAGAGGAGAGAGACACAAGGCTGGATACGGGTCACAGCCATCAATAAGCCCTCTCGTTGACAGCCAGCCCCCTCCTCACCCCCATGGGAAAAAAAGAAAGAGAGAAGGAATAGATTACTAAAACGAAATGAAATATAAACAAAGGATCCAATCCCTACGCATTGCCTTCTGTTTATTATGCTTGCTGTTTCATCGTTTCGTTCTATATCTTTGATCATAAAGGTTGTGCTTGAATGCCCTCATTACAGATGCATGTCCTGAGACACAGAGATAGTTAATCTAAACACACTCACAATATGTGTAGTTCGATTACTTATGCATTAACATTTGACCTTTTGTTTCTATAGACGCATTAACCAAAAATCCTTTCGATCCAGTTCAAAAGGTCTTTGATCCTTTCCTACTGATCCTCTCAGGAACTCTGACCAAAGGATGCGTGGTGGCTGCACGGCGGAAGATTTAATCCCAAGTGTGTTCCGCGGAGATCCCAGGAGGAGAGAGGAAGGAGTTGAATAATGCTGTGTCACCATGAGCACATGACCCCATTTTCTTCATGCACGAGAGGAAGGCATTTGCATCAGAGGGACGGGAGAGGATGTTTTCCTTTCACATTTTTCTTCTCTTTATCACTCGTCTTGCTCTTTATCGTCTTCTCATTTCCCCTCTGTTTGTTTCTTCTTCTTTGTATTGTTCCTCCTTTCTGTTCTCCTTCCTTCATCTCCTCCTTCGACTTCGTCTCCTT
>NW_028234423.1:13439405-13441905 GCF_977035675.1 Penaeus japonicus | reverse complement strand
CTTTACGGCCAATTAAGCGTGCCACCACTTAAAAGTTGCGGTAATCAGAACTAACCTTTGATCGTGCACAGGACAGGCAGAATGCTTGGATGCGACGTCATGCTGACCCATATGGACGGAGGGACTGAATCTAGGTTTGTCTTCCTTTGCTTATTTGTTTCGTTGTCTATCTGTTACTGCAATCTTGATCAACTTTTTGTTAATATCATTAACCGTTTTATCATTTTCATGATTATTGTTGTTGTCATTATCATTATCATCCTCATCATAATCATTATTTTTCTTATTATAATTATCATCACTATTATATTTTTTATTAATTATATTATCATTTTTTAATATTATTGATGATCATTATCATTTTTTATTATTACTAATGATAAAAACAGCAATATTAATTATTATTGATATCATTATCACTATTGTTATTATTATTGTTATCATTATTGATATTATTATCATTATTATCATCGCCATCGTCATCGTCATCACCATCATCATCATCATCATCATCGTCATGATGATGATCATGTCATCATCATCATCATCAACATCATTATTATCATTTCATTATCATCATTAACAATATCATTATCATTATTCATCAAAATGTCGGACACGAACTAGCACATAATGAATGAAACAATATGCTACAGTGCAGAATTCTACCATATGAATACGTCATTAAATGTGTACATAGAAATTAATGATTGAATCAAATCGAAGAAATAACATTATACTAAAATGCGACCAAAATGTAGAAGTGGCAGAACAGATAAATATTCTATAGTAAGAATTATTGTATCACAATGATGAGAAAATCAATTCATAGTTATAGCAACTGCGAAAATCGGAAACTGAGGGAAGTAACTTGATTGAATTTATATAACCGAGTGGATGTACATATCTAAAATGGGTCACATTGAAGTGGGTGCTTGGGTGTATCAAAGCTATGTTTTGCAGTGAGTAAACATGTCATTGACCTACAAATCATAGTGTTTCGGGCTCCGTTTCACCGAAAATTAATATCAAAGCGCTAGAATATTTACCAATGATTATGTATGCATGAACAATTAATGCGGGGACAGCGAAAGGCTCATGAATATTTCTGGTTGAATGATATTTGCCGTGGTGGGATTAGTGAGTTTATTAGTAGTAGTAGTTTCATGGATATTCTCTTTTATTATTTCGATTGTTGTTGTTACCGTGAATACCTTTGTTATTGATATCATTATCATCGTTACGTCATTGGGATTGTGACTATGATTATCAACATCATTAATGCCATTTCTGCTAGTGTTTGTATCATAATTATTTCTATCAATATGGATCTTATCATATCTTGAAAGATTAGTAATATTGTCATTCCTATCACCAATCCTACCACTTTTGAGATTTGCATCCATTACGCTGATCTCCTTTCTGAGAACATATCAATTTGATTATCTCTCTCCTTTACATCCTCTTCCTCCCCCCTCTCTCTCCTTCCCCCACCCCCTACTCCTTCTTATTACTCCCCAACTCCAAAAATCCCTTTCTCTTCTCATCCTCCTTCATTACCCCCCCCCCCCCCTCCGACGACTTCATCCTCAACTCTCTAACTCCTACCCTCCACCGGCCCACCCCCTCCTCTCTTTCATGCTCTCGTCTCTCTCTCGCTCTCTCTCTCTCTCTTTCTTTCTCTCTCTCTCTCTCTCTCTCTCTCTCTCTCTCTCTCTCTCTCTCTCTCTCTCTCTGAAAGGGGACTCAGGGTATCGTTCCTCTTCCCTTGGAAACGCCCCTTAGCAGAGTGGGTCAAAGCTGCCCCTCGCCTATGGTGATTGACACCCCAACGGCAGCCAGGTTAAAGGCTGCCCCCCGCCCATGGCAAAGGGCGATTCGGCAACCCTAGCAACCAGAGCAACCCTACCAGTGAATGCAGTGACAACAGTGAAGACTCCAAAGGAACATATCAAATAAGCAACGGAAACAACACAGAATAAGGCCATTTACCAGATAAACAATATAACGATAGAGCTGAACGCTATCCTGTGCTTCATTGCAACAAAAAGGGCACGGATGATCTTGTGTCTTCAAATTAGGGCGTTGCACATCCTTGATGAGATCGACAACGCCCACAATATTGTTATAGATATATTAGACTCTAAGAGAACGAGAAACACACTTAGAGACATCAAAAGGATGACGAATTTCCCAACCTGAACCCTTCTTCAGCAGTCAAAATTTTATTGAAAATAAAATGTTCTCCAAACAACATTTGCAATGAATAGTGTTTAGTCAAGGTATGATGCCTCCCCCGACGCAGGAATGCGGAAAGGAGGCATCCGTCATAGCAACTCAACTCCCTCCCGCCACACACCCTCCCAACCCCCTACCTGTCCCCTTGGCACCCCCTCCACCTACCACAATATCCTCTACCGCCACACCACAAAATTAACACACACAGCCACCTCACTTTAAACTTTCCAAGGCAGTGTCCTTGACCAATAACTCTCCTAAC
>NW_028234423.1:13401905-13404405 GCF_977035675.1 Penaeus japonicus | reverse complement strand
GCAGATGGGGGAGGGTGTCAGCCGATTGGAACTTCGTGGTCTAAACCTTGAATTGGCGCTTACATATTAAGTTCAGTCACGCGGGAGACACTAGTTGTTCCTGAGTTGCCTATGCGTCTTTAAACCTGGAACTTATTCATGATAAGCTGAAATTCTCCCTGTGCTAAGGACAAGCTGTCGCAAAATATCATAGAACAACCGATTACCGTTGTGGAAGATTTGAGAGTTCTTGTACCCGGCATCAGTTCAGAAGGAGCTGAATAATCAATATAGACAGTAGTCTCGGGGAGCTTAACTACAACAGACTAAAGACCAAAGAGACTACATATCTTATACGTCGCAAAAGGTCTTTGTCCTCACACCCAAATTTCTTCAGCCGATAATAGTTTGGTTGATTTTTTGTGATCTGTAAACAATCCCAGGTGGAGTTATACAAACAACTATTCTAAGAAGCTTATCAAAAGAAATATGGAATGCCTTCTCTTCCGGTCAACCATATTATGCAGAGAACGATTAAGATCTATCCTCTTTGTGAGATCCACAGGAGGCTATCAACCACAATTGTGTATTCCTTCGTGGATATCGTCAAGTCTGACTGAAGCAGCCTCGGCAGACTGATCAGAGGGATAGTCGACCTTCCGACTATCCCTCTTATTGCTATAGAGTCCCCAAAATAGTATGCATAAACTGCTTCTTTCCTTAAGACGCTTCATTCTATATCCATCTTCTAAACTCTTCTTCCTGAAAATATCAACCTATGCTGTATAATATGGTCTGTTATGTAGAAAATATAATTAATGTGTGTGTGTTTGTATATATATGCATATACATATATACATACATACACACACACACACACACACACACACACACACACATATATATATATATATATATATATATATATATATATATATATATATTTTTATATATATACACACACACACACACACACACACACACACACACACACACACACACACACACACACATATATATATATATATATATATATATAATGACTAAATATCATTTTCGAACATTAAAACTAAAGGGCGAGGTAGGCGAGGTATAGAGGGCAGTCGACAGTTCGAACCCCAGTTAATCAAATAGAACTACAGGGCGAGGTACTAGAGGCAATGAACGAGTATGTATACCTAGGTCAACTTATTAAGACAAGTACATCTTTCAATGCCGAGATAAAACGGCGAATCAGGCTAGGTTGGAGTGTCTTCGGTACACATAGTAATATATTGCAAGGTCGTATGCCACTATGTCTAAAGAGAAAGATTTTTGACAAATGTGTCCTCCCCGTCATGAGTAAGCCAAAGAGTAATGAAAGGCTCATGCTAGAGTTAGCTTAAGAGACAAGAAAATGCCACATGGATGGATCAACAAAAACAAAGGTAGGGAGTACTGACTGAAGAGTATTAGAAAGTGGCAGAGGATGGAATAGCTGGACATAGGACTACAGCGTACAAATGGACAAAGAAAAACAACATGAAATACACGACACAATAAGACAAGGGCCAAGGAAGCAAGACCAATGCGGGGATGCGGGAATGTTAAATGTTAGATTAATCAGGTATAAAAATATTATTTTTAGGACTCGTATGATTTATTTGATGATCTATTTAGAGAGTGGATTAATCTGCTTAAAGCACTTTTTAAATGAGAAAGATTTTTGACCAATGTGTCCTCCCCGTCATGACATATGGATCAGAGACATGGACTACGACCAAAGCACTTGAGAGGAAATTAGTAAGCGCCCAAAGAGTAATGGAAAGGCTCATGCTAGGAGTTAGCTTAAGAGACAAGAAAAGAGCCACATGGATCAGGCAACAAACAAAGGTAGAGGATATACTGAAGAGTATTAAGAAGAATAAGTGGCAGTGGGCTGGACATATGTATCATAGGACAACAGGTGGACAAAGAAAACAACAGAATGGGAAATACACGACACAATAAGACCAAGGGCAAGACCAATGACTAGATGGCGGGATGTATAAATGCTAGATAAGAATGCAATCAGGCATATATAGACTCGTATGATTTATTTGATGATCTATTTAGAGAGTGGATTAATCTGCTTAAAGCACTTTTTAAATGAGTTTGCGTATTTTATTATAACACAGCTAATTGTTTTACAACAATAAAATGTACAAAAAGATAGGTGATAGAAAATGAAGCAAAACTATTTCTGACATACATTTAAGAGAGAGATAGATAGATAGATAGATAGAGGGAGGTAAGTTACGTAAGTTAAGGTAATGTTAAACCTGGTCAGATCTATCAGGTATGCATGAATTAGATTCCACTTTACACACATACCACAGAACTTGAATGCTGCATTCCAGGAAAAGACCTTCTTTCTCTTCTTCTTCCCTTCTCTTTTTTTCCTCTCTCTCCCCTTTCCCCTTCTTTTCATTCCCTGTTTTTGTTTTTGTTTTCGTCGCAAAGACTATCCGGATTCCACGCTTGGTAGCACGCTTTCCCCTTC
>NW_028234423.1:13386905-13389405 GCF_977035675.1 Penaeus japonicus | reverse complement strand
ATTCTGCGAAGACAAATGAACTTACTTCGGAAAGACCGCTCCACTAAGGTCTTTCAAAACTAGTTGTGGATGAAGAGATGTATTAATTGGACCTTACAGTGTTAATATATATAATTTAGACGCATCTGTTATGATCAAATACTAGGAGCCAACAATGATAATAGGAAAGCACATTGTAAATACATTATAATACCTTCAATAATACCAACAAGAAATGAAAATCTATTTGGCGGAAATGCAACTGAAACAATAACAACCAATCGCAGATAAAACAGCACAAAAAAGGATTTTATTTTGCGCAAGTCTTTGTACAACAAAACAAGGAAATCTTTTAGACGCTAGGAAGAACTGCAAGACGGAGAACGGAAATTATATTTATCTACTTTTTTATGTGTAAAATTGTATTAACATTTTACTGATGTCTCGAGAGGGAGAAAGAGAGAGAGAGAGGGGGGAAGAGAGAGGAGGTGAAAATTGAGTAGAGAGGGAGAATAAAAGGAGAGAGAGAGAGAGAGAGAAAAGGAGAGAGGGGAGGAGAGAGTGAGGGGAGGAAAGAAGGGGGGGAAGAGGGTGGAGAGGAAAAGAGTGATGAGAGAGAGAGAGGGGGGGAGATTGAGTGAGGAGAGAGAGAGGGGGAGAGAGGGAGGCGAGAGAGGAGATAGAGATGAGGAAAATTAAAGATTAACCCGTTTTTTTAAATAGGATAAGCAAAATTTTGGTTTCTCATCTAAAATTTAAATTCATTAATTTTACAGTGTAAAATTTTAATTTTTAAATATCACAATAAGACGACAAAGAATACTTTTATGGTCGGGAAAATTTAAAATATACAAAAATCTCAGGGAACGTTTAAAATTCCCCAATTTCCTTCTCTTAAAAAAATTTTTTTTATGCATTAAAATCATTTCTTGCAAAATTAAGAGTTGATTTAAAGATAAAAAAAATAGACGGGATGGAGAGAGAGGACATTTATTAAAACGGGGGGGACTTTAAAAATGGCCAGACAAAAAGGGGACAGCCCGGACAAAAGTTTTCCCCCTTTCAACATTTCAAAGACACCCCCCCCCCTAGAAAATAGTCATGCAGCAAAGACAACTTTAACAATAGATTTATCATTAATTCAGCGATAGAAAAATGCACCGGGGCAATGGCACATTACAACTCCCAACGAAGGTTGCATTTTGCCCCTTTTCCTTTTGTGTGATATGCAGGGAAGCCCCGGGTTGGTTCAGGTTGTTTTTCATTTGGGGGTTGTTTTTTTTCAATTCATACTTGTTGTTGATGATATTAGGGTGAATGGTTGTTATAACAATGACGATAAGGATTACAACGATAATGATGATAATGGTGTAACTAATGGTCATGATGATGATGGTAATGATGATGATGATGATGATGATGATGATGATGATAATGATGATGATAATGATAATGATAATGATGAAGATGATGAAGATGATAATAAGAATGGCACTAATGATAATGACAACGATACAGACAGTATTATTAAAGATAGTAATAAAAATCATTATTAGTTTCCTCATTATTGTCTTAATGATGGAACTATTGCTTCTGTTCATCAGGATGATTATCATCATAGCATCGATATTGTTGATATGATTATGATTATAATAATTGCAATGGTTAATATGACTATAGATATTACCATTATCGATATCATCATTATCTTTATCATCATTAAAACAAAGAGTTCATTATTGCAATCGCCATCATTATAACTCTCTCCATCTCTCTCCACTCCTACCTGCCTACGCACCAATCTCTCTCTCTCTCTCTCTCTCTCTCTCTCTCTCTCTCTCCACTCCTACCTGCCTACGCACCAATCTCTCTCTCTCTCTCTCTCTCTCTCCACTCCTACCTGCCTACGCACCAATCTCTCTCTCTCTCTCTCTCTCTCTCTCTCTCTCTCTCTCCACTCCTACCTGCCTACGCACCAATCTCTCTCTCTCTCTCTCTCTCTCTCTCTCTCTCTCTCCACTCCTACCTGCCTACGCACCAATCTCTCTCTCTCTCTCTCTCTCTCTCTCTCTCTCTCTCTTTCTTTCTTTCTCTCTTCCCCCCTCCTCTCTCCCTTCCCCCCCTCCCCCCTCCCTCTCTCTCGCTCCATAATTCCTATCCCTATCCCGAAAGTTGCCTCACAGTGTGAAAAACCCTCGTATCGGCGGGCAGTTTATTAGATCATTTGAATCTTTGAGTCGTTCTTGGAACACCGAGGACGGGAAAGCAGAGACTTCCATTAGGCACTAATTAATCGGGAACAAGTCTGGCATTTACGAACAAAAGCGTTTTGTGACGAAGCTCAAAGTGGGATGTGGAGTTGGTCGCTGAACACGACTACATGAAAGCACACACGTAAACATTATAATTTGATGAAATAGTCAATCCAATAGGTCAAGGACGTTATTTGTGTATTAGGTAACACCGTTATCTGTCGGCAGAGTGTGTGATATAAATCGTGTATCACCTTGCACCCCCGAGG
>NW_028234423.1:13349746-13352246 GCF_977035675.1 Penaeus japonicus | reverse complement strand
AGAGATACAAGCAGGGAAAAGTAGGTTTTGATTTAGATAAATAGAAGTTACAAGCTCTTGTTGTGAGACTTATATAAGTCTCTCTCTCTCTCTCTCTCTCTCTCTCTCTCTCTCTCTCTCTCTCTCTCTCTCTCTCTCTCTCTCTCTCTCTCTCTCTCTCTCTCTCTCTCGCCTTCTCCTTCTTTTTCTTCTTGTTCTTTTCCTTATTTTCTTATTTGCTCTTCGTTTTTCCGCCTCCTCTCCCCTTTCGCCCAGGAAACAGAAACTAGAGCATTACAATTCCAAGGAAAAAGGACCAGGAGACACTGACTGCACGATGAAACCTTAATTGCTCTCATTAACAAAGTGCGAGGTACAAGTGAGACTCTAAAAGAAAGAGGAGGAGGAGGGGGAGAAAGTGGTATTGGAGGGGGAGGGAGAGGAAAGGAAGGAGGAGGAGGAGGAGGAGGAGGAGGAGGTAGTGGTGGGGGAGGGAGGGGAAGAGGAAAGAAAAGGAAAGAGGAGGAGGTAGTGGTGGGGGAGGGGGAGGAAGATGAAAGGAAGAGGAAAGGAAAGGAAAGGAAAGGAAATGAAGAAGGAGGAGGAGGAGGAGCAAGGAGGAGGAAGAAGAAGAGTAGGATATGGATTAATAGAAGACAAAGAAGGAGGAGGAGGAGGAGGAGCAGGAGAAAAAGAATAAATAAAAAATAAGAAGATGGAAGAGGAAGAGAACAAACACGAGGTAAAGGAGGAACGTTAGGATGAAGAATAAGGGGAAGAGAAGACTATAATGGAGAAGTAGGATAAAGATAAAGAGAATTAAACGAAAAAGAAGAGAAATAGAATAACACAAACAAGAAGAAGAAGAAGAAAAGATTAAGACAATCTGCCCTCCATTCATTGTAAAAGGAATCGAGACCTAATTAACTGCATCAAAAGCCACACTACCCACTCTTTGCACAGCACAGCCAAGCAACGTGTCTTTCAGCATTGGTAAAAATACTTTTTTTCCCTTTTAATAAAGATATTGTGAAACTTCCTGTCCGGAACTAGAATCCGTGTGTATAAGTGTGTGTGTGTGTGCGTGTGTGTGTGTGTGTGTGAATATATATATATATATATATATATATATATATATATATATATTTATATATAATATATATATATATATATATATATATATATATATATATATATATATATATATATATATTACCTCCCTGAGCAGGACTAGAACCCGAGCCATCAGAGTGACAGACCCGGCTACTAATCCAATAGACCACGTGACTCACCAAAAGAATTGTCTAACCTGATACCTAACCATATATATATATTATATATATATATATATATATATTATATATATATATTATATATATATATATATATATATATATATATATATATGTATATATATATATATATATATATATTATATATATATATATATATATATATATATATATATATATATATATATATATATATATATATAGTATATATATATATATATATAATATATATATATATATATATATATATATATATATATATATAATATATATATATATATATATATATATATATATATATATATATATATATATATTATATATATATATTATATTATATATATATATAATATATATATATATATATATATATATATATATATATATATATATATATATATATATATATATATATATATATATACATATATATATATAATATATATATATTATATGTGTATGTGTGTATGTGTGTATGTGTGTGTGTGTGTGTGTGTGTATGTGTGTGTGTGTGTATGTGTGTGTGTGTGTGTGTGTGTGTGTGTATAAACACACACACACACAAATATGCACACATATCATATCATCGTGCCATGAATTTATCAGCAGCCAGCTCAATCTTCACAAACATCCATGCATCCACAGGTAATCTGTTTAAAGGTCGCTTGCCTGTGCATGCGTCTGCTTTCGTCATGCACTCTATATTTCAAAGCCTCATATCACCTGTTCTGATCCTACCATATCATATTCTGTAGCTTCTTTCTTCATTCTAATTTGTTCTACATTTATTTTTCTGTATTTTTTTTTTCTTTGTCCTCCTCTTCTTCTTCTTAAGTCTCTCTGTCGCCTGTCCTCATTCACTCTCATTATTGCTGTTTTCCTGTCTCCTCTACGCCCTTTCTCTCGCTCTTCTCTATTTTCCTGACTTGCTCTTCTTTCCTCTCTGCCTCCTCCCTCTCTGCCTCAGACTCTGTATCCTCTGCTGGCGCCTTTTCCCTTCCTCTCTCTTCCTTCACCCAGTCCTCTCTCCCTTCCCATTTGGCCATCCGTTTCCTTCTTTCTGTCTGCCTATTTGTCTGTCTGTCTATCTGTGTGGCTATCTGTCTATCTTTCTCTTTCTCTGTCTCCCCTCTTCACTTCTCTTTATTAGTCGGTCTGTGTGACTGTTTGTCGGTGTGTCTGTTTGTCTGTCTGTCTTTGTCTTTGTTTCTGTTTCTATTTCTGTCTCT
>NW_028234423.1:13324550-13327050 GCF_977035675.1 Penaeus japonicus | reverse complement strand
AGTGTATGATGTGTGTGTGTGTATGTGTTGTGGTGTTTTGTATATATATATATATATATATATATATATATATATATATATATAACAACACACATCTAATGTATATACTTTTAATACATACATACAAACTATATATATATATATAATATATATATATATATATAAATATATATATATTCTATATATATCATATATGTATATTATAATATGATCCATATATATATATATATATATATATAATATATATATATATATATATATATATATATCCATATTTATAGTATTTAATATATATACATATATAATATATATATTATATATTATATATATATATATATATATAATATGTATATGAGCATATATAAAACAAATATATCAATATATACAATATATATATATATATTATATATAAGATAATAATGTATGTATTAATATATGTAATTAAATATATATATATATATATATATATATAATAATACATTGTATATAATATATAATATATAATATATATATACATATATATAACATAATATATATATATATATAATATATATATATATATATACCTATATATATATATATATATATATAGGATATATATATATATAATATATATAGTTAATATATATAATATATATAATTATATTATAATAAGTATATATATATAGTAAAGATGTCAAATCCTATTATCTAAAATCAAGCATACAAAATATAAAGTCTTCACGATCTAAAAGCCATTACTCCCAATAAGGCTTCCCACTCTTCCACCGAACCTTCTTCCACTTAAGGTCCGAAGACTGTCCTTGGCGTCCTAAAACGGAGACATTCCTCTCAAGACAACTTCAAGTACTGAGTCGAACTGAGCTAATTCACTCACGTCTTTTAGTAATTATGTTACGGTTCACGTGACTGGTGCTCGCATGGTCGTCGGTGTGTGCGGTTTTTAAGGGGCTTGAACGTTGGAGCACATTCGCGCTTGGACACACACACACAGACACTCACACACAGACACACACACACACACAGACACACTCACACAGACACAGACTGAGACACACACACATATGTATGATGCTACTTAAAAACAATTTGCCATAAAATAAAAGAAGAAAAAAAAAAGAAGAAAAGAATATGAGCCAGAATCAACAGCTTGAGACCAGAAGACGAACCAGTCACTGGAAATCAACTCACAAGAAAATCCGCCCACAAGCGTTCGTTGCACAAGACTTAACTGCGACATGACACCGGTCTCCTGCAAGAAGTGTTCGCATCCCAGAGCCTCATCTTTCTCCCGCGACAACTGCCCAGTTGGCCGCAAGAAAGAGGCTATGTTTTTAGGAATTACTTTTCATTCTTTATAATTGTTCATGTCCATACAGTAGTTATAGGTTCGACATGTTGAGACACATGAAATTATTTTCGTTGTTAGAATGATAAAATATTAATGTCCGTTTTCACTTTCCTTCGTCTGGCATTCATAAACGGAGATACATGCATACAGTGGTTTAAAAAATAGACAAGCCTTTGCATAAACGATGCGCATAAGCACACACACACATACTCACATAAACATCCGCCAAACAAACACACTCATCGAACAGCACTCACCCAACACAGGCAGTGAGTCGTACCTCGAGCCCCGTTTACACCATCAGTTTCCTGCCTGCGCGGCCGAGCGCGCTCCTCGTACATACACGATGAGAAAGTACGCTGCGGCCATAAACATGGTTCGAGCGGCTGGTCTCTGTCTGTGTCTAGAGGCTAGTGGCTTCTTGGTCTTGTGTGTGTTGCGATGTTTTTGCGATGGCTGTTGCAGTTTGGATATATGTTGATCTCAAAATGATTGTATATTATAATCATGAATTTATGTTGACGAACGTAAACCGAAATTGAACTGTGGTAAAGGGGAGAAGCATGGTCCAGTGGTATCTTTACCTATGGTGTTGATCTTTAAGTTTCAGCTTTGCAACCATACTTCCCCGGAACTCAAAGACTTTGGCTCACGGCAGCTCCCCTCCCGGTCTTAGTAATAACTGCGGCGGATTGTGAGTCAGCATCGTTTAAGATTGTGTCACTATAGTACTATTACGGCCAACATGAATATTCAATGATTCGTTTGTTCTTGTGATATATATAGATTAGGGTATATTTTTTTTATTTAGAGATTAAAATGTAACCGATGTCTTATTATTTTCTCCCTGATTTTCCATACATGTTCTCTACCAAACCGGCTGATTTCGAATGTTTTATGATTCTTGTGTCGCACTGAAAAGGGCAGCGTCTACATTTATGTTAATACTTCTGAATTATGAATTTAATATATATATATATATATATATATATATATATATATATATATATATATATGTATGTAAGTATATATTATATATATACATATATATAGTATAAATATATGATTATATTATATATGTATATATATCATATGAATACTCTGTATTTATGTATATATATATAAAATTTGTGTATAAAGATATATCAT
>NW_028234423.1:13304550-13309550 GCF_977035675.1 Penaeus japonicus | reverse complement strand
TTTTGTGATGTGTGTGTTTGCGTGTCTGTGTGTTTGTGTGTGTGTTTGTATAACATACATACATATATAATATATATATATAAATATATATATATATATGATATAATTATATATATTAATTATTTATATATATATATATATATATATAAGTATATATAGATATATATGTATATATATATATATTATCCTACCAAGATATATATATATATATATATATATAGTAAATATATATACTATATATGTATATAATATATATATAAAAATATATCATATATATATAATATTATATATAAGCCATACAATAAATATACATATATATATATAATATATATATAAATATATATAAATATATATAAACTAAAATATATATGTAAAATTTATATCTATATATATATGTGTGTATAACACATACATTACATCTATCTTTATTTTATACATATATAACTTTATACTCAGATAAATATATATATATAAATATATATAATATATATTTTTTATTTATAATTATATAATATGCATATATATATATATATATAATATATATATATATATAAATAACTATATATCCTATATATATATATATATAACATATATACATCTAATATATATATGTATATAGTATAAATATAATATATTATATAAATAAATATATAATAAATATATAATATATAATATAATATAAATATAAATGTTTATGTTTATATAGAAATGTATTATTATTCATTATCTACTCTTTTAGTATATATTATTTATTATATTATTTTTTTATATATATATATATACTATATATATATATATATATATAATATATATAATGTGTGTGTGTGTGTGTTGTGTGTGTGTTTGTGTGTTTTGTGTTTTCTGTGTATGTATATATGTATAAATATATATAATGTATAGATATATAAATATATATAATATATAAAGTAAATATGTAAATATATATATATATATATATATATATATATATATATATATTATAATATTTTATGTATCTATACATATAAATGTATATATATAAGTCAATATATATATCATATATATATATTAAAATAAAAAATATATATATAAATATATATATATAAATATATATATATATATATATTATAAAAATATATATATAAATATATACACACACATACACACACACACCTACACGCAGATCCCCACACACACACACACATATATATAAATACATATATATATATATATATATAATATATATAATATCTATATATATATTATTTATATATATATTATATATTTATATATGGTATACTGTATAAATCATATATATGTATATATATCAATCATATATATATATATATATAGGTATTATATATAATATATATATATATATAATATAAAAATCAACCCTATCTCCGCGCGCTGCTCTCGTGCGCGCGCGCGCGCTCCCTCTCTCGCAAATATAGAGTATAGAGAGTATCGATTGAGATAGATATATATAGAGACACACACTCGCACCACACCACACAAACTCACACACACACACACACAACAACTACAAACACCACACAGCACAGACACTCTCACAACAACCACTTCCACTCACACTCACTCTCACTCTCACTCACACACAAAAACACACAGACCATGACACACACAAGATTCACACACAAATATACACACCACACATCACCACAAAACACACTCACACACTACACCACTCACACACACCACACCCACAACACACCCCACACACACAACCCACACCCCAAACCCCCAAAAACCCCACCACACAACACACACCACCACACACACAACCACACACTTTATTTTTAAAATTAGAGTGAATAGAGAGATAAATAGATATTATATTGAGAGAACCCCAACCCCCCCCACACCAAAACCACACCACACACACCCCACACACACAAAAAAACACACAAAACACACACACACACACACACACACACACACACACACACGCACACACACACACCACCATACAAACACACCCCCCCCCCCTCAAAACACTCTCCAAACACCAAACACACACACACTCACACACACACACATACACACCACCACACACATCACCCCACAAAAACCAAACAACACCACACCATCCACCCCACCACCCAACACAAACACACACACACACCACACACACACAAACACAACACACACAACACATTAACAAACCCACACACACACATGATATCCACCACCCCACACACACACACACACCCCAAAAACACCAAACACCACCACACACACCCACACACACACACCACCACACGATACACACACACACCCAACTAACACACCACCACACACACCACACACTACACCCCACTTTCAAACACACAACCACACACACCACACACACAACACACACACAAACACCAACACACACCCCACACACACACACACACACAACAACACCCACACAACCACAACCCCACACACACTCACCAAAACACCATACAACACCCAACCCCCCCCACACCAAAACACACACACCCACAAAAACAAACACACATACAACACACACCCCACACAACACACACCACACATAAACCAACCCTACACAAACACCACACCACCACAAACACACACACACACACACACTCACACACCACACAAAACACACACTCACACCACACCCCAACCCAAACAAACACACATTACACACACACACAACACACACACCACACACCCCACCACACACACACACACACCCCACCCCACACAAACAAAACAACCCCCTACAAACACCCAAACCCCCCCACACACACACCCCACACACACACCACACACACACCACACACACACCACACCAACACTACACCCACACACACACACACACACTCCACCTATATATATATATATAATAGTTTGTATATTATAGAATTTTTTATAAACATATAAAAACACCAAACACACACACAATTTAAACCCAAAACACACACACACACCACATACAAACCACACACACACACACTCAAACACACACAACACACACCAACATACACAAAAACATCACACACCACAAAAAACACACCACACCATGCACCACACACACACACACAACCACAAAACCCCCAAAACACACACACACACCACACCCACACCACACACTCACTCCACCCCCCCCCCCCCCCCCCCCCCCCCCCCCCCCCCACCCCTACCACACACCCACACCACCACCACCACCACCACTCACAACAAAAAAACACAAAACCACAAAACACACTTTCACATAACAACCCAAACTTTCACACACCACAACCCCCACACCACCACCAAAAAACTCCAAACACACAACCACCAAAACTCAACCTCCTCTCCTCGCCCCTCTCTCCTCTCCTCTCTCTCGTCGCTCCTCCCTCCTCTCTCTCGCCCCCCCTCTCTCTCGCCGTCTCCCCTCTCATACCCTACACACCCCCCACCAACCCCCCCCGATACACACACACACACACACACACACACACTACACACCCACCACCACAAAAACACACACACACAACACAACACACCCAACCCCTAATACACAACCCCCACACACCACCACAACACACACACACACACACACACACAAACACAAAACACACACACCCTACACCACAATATATATAGATATAACACACACACACAAAACCCCAAAAAATCACACACACAAAAACCCTCACACAAAACTCAAAAAAACACCACACACCACCCCCATACCCCACACACACACCACCACCACACACACACAACACCCACACACAAACAAACCCAAACACACCACACAAACCCAAAAACACAAACACACACCCACCACACACACACACACACTAACACACACACCACCACCACCACCACCCCCCCCCACAAACCCACAACCCACACACACACACACACCAAACACACAAACACAACACATAATTATTTGATTGTAAAATAATTTGAAAAAACCCCCCCCTTTCCACACCCCCCACCCCCATGTCACACAAACAACTACCCCCACCCCAACCCAAAAAACCCAACCAAAACCAACCCTGAGAAACAAACACCACCCACTCCCTACACCCGCATTCTCCAAAAAACCCCCCAAACCGGCCCTCGGGGGACCAAAAACCCAGCCCTCGCCCTCCCCGCTTCGAGGTCTAACCTACCCTTCCATAAAGAAGTTTAGCCCCCCTTGGGGACACGTATTTTCCCCTAAAAAAATTCCCTTTAAAAGGACTGGGATTTTCTTCCACCGCCAAAAACGCGAGTAATTCGTCACTCTCACAGATTTTAGGCAGGGCCCTCTTGCCGTCCGAGTTCACATATCGAGGTAACTTGATTCTTCCCTTATCATTAACGAAGTAATTAGCATTCCCATTGGTGGTTCTCGGTATTTTCCCTTAATAGAATTGTCTTAATGACTGGGATTTTCTTCTCACTCTGCCCATTATCGCTGTTTGGATGTGTCACTCTCTATCTATTAGATTTTGTAGAGCAGGGGCCCCCTTCCTTGCTCATCCGTAGTTCGACACTTATCTAGATCTATATCTATATATATTATAATAAGTATATATATATGTATATTATATGTATATATATATATATATATAGAGAATATATATATTTATATATATATATATATGTATATATATACATACATATATAATTTTTATATATAATATATATATATATATATATATATATAAATATATGTTTATATATATTTGTGTGTGCGTGTGTTTGTGTACACACACACACACACACACACTTATACTCGTATTCTTGAAATATGTATATGTGTGTGTGTCGTGCATATTCATGATATAACATAATATAATTTGGAGCACACCCGCCGATACGTAGCGAAGAATTCATTTACCTCAAGTCAACACCGCGGAGAGCAAAAACAGTGAAGCATTAACGGGTGATTGCCCCTCCTTCACGCCGGGGTGATAGCGCCTCTTCTGAAGTCTAAGGAATTTCACACCGGAATTCAGATATCGGAAGTTTCCATTGTTAATAATGGTTGTATTATCGTTCTT
>NW_028234423.1:13294550-13299550 GCF_977035675.1 Penaeus japonicus | reverse complement strand
TCCGTGTCCATGCTTGCTGTTCAACATTAGACAGCGACTAATCGAAGTCAATGGAAGTCTCCTGCTGGGATTTGTAATCCAACTCCGACTCTGAGCCGCTGTCAGAGCTGGACTCGGAGCTGCTGCTGAGTAGACTTTGTCTCCCCTGCGGCAGGTTACTCATTCAGATCACTGTCGTCAGACGAGTAATCATAGATGGCACCTGCATAATCCTGGGGAGGATGAGCGGTCGGGGGGTGGACGCGACCGCGTCGTCAGCAGCAGCGACGGAGCAAGAGCGAGTGCTGGAGCGGGAGCTAACTCTTCTGGGAGCCACTGTGACAGGTAGGCGATCAGGCAGAATGATTTACCGGTTCAAATTTCACGTATTTATACAAAATCTTGACCAATTGGGTCATGCCATTTGCCCTCAGATGCCCTCGACCAATCAGGTCATTACATCTACAACTGACCCTCAGTGCCATCTTTGAACAAAAAAAGTAAACAATAACGAAAATACATCGCTGTTTTCTATGAAACACGTTGTCATGTTGTCTGCCATCAGGGCCAAAACTTGTGCAACATATATGTTATGACAGGCGTACGCAATGGGTTGATATTGAGTTGCTGGTTGACTTTTCTAAATACCAGTGCTTCAACTTCAATGTCATTGTGGCGGGCAACTTTGAGTTGAAATGACAGTATCTTATCTCTGGAATTAATCAAATGCTGCTTTTTAATCTGAAAGATTGACTTGTTTCTACTTAGAAGATATTCAATAAAATTATCATTATATGAAGGAAATTGATCTTCATCAATGAGGTCATAATGTAGTCTTTTATCCATCCCATATAAAAGAAAATGCAAGGTATAACCTAAAACCTAAGGAAGAGTGGAATGTACCATTGATGCAAATCCTAGATTCCCAGGAGTGATTCATCCCATTGATGGGCAGATGGAGGAGTTGAGTCTTTCTGTAATACCATTACTTTGTGGGCGGTCAGGGAGAATGTTAACACGAGTTACATTCATAATATCACATAACTTATCCATGACCTTGTTATGAAATTCAGTGAAGTTATCAATGAAGACTAATATAAAACGATTTCCATTGCGAGAAGATAGAAAACCTGACAATGTGTTACAAGAGACCTTCTGGAAAGGAAAGTCTGGAATGTCATATTTTAATACAGGGGCTGGGTCAATTATATTTCCCTTATAATCCAGACATTGTTTACAAGACTGAACATACTTAGCAACCTTGCTAATAAGGCGTGGGAAAAAGAAGCGTTGCTAAGCTAAGTGAATTGCCTTATACTTCCTGAAGTATGATTTATGAGAGAGACAGACCTTCAAGAGAATCAGGAATGACTACAAGCTTACGAGATGCCTTGAGCTTTCTTGTCCTATGTCGAGACTTGTAACAAAGTAGAAAGTTATCATTAAGGTAAAGTTGATTTACTCAAATATGTCTGCGAGGGGGAGGTCTTTCATTGCTTTCTAAAGCTTGAATTAAGGGGCCGTACAGATTATCATTACGTTGTACTAACCGGAATTCATCCTCTGTGGGGCGGGTCCATGAGAGATACGGATGATGCAGCCAAGACTGGGGCGATAACAGAATGAATGGGATCGGAACGGCGACAATTAACATGTGCAGGCCGGATCTCGTCCTCCGAAGGATCTTTAATGGTAGGTGCAGCAGTATTTACCAAGATCGGTGCAATGTCAGAGAATTTCACCTTGCGGGAGGCAAAGGTGGGCGAGGAGCTAGAGTCAGGCAGGTTGTGAGTGTCACAGAGAGGAACGCGTGATAGCGCGTCGGCATCATTTTGTTTCCCAGGTAAATAAACAATGGTGACATCAAACCCTGCTAGAATTTCAATCGCGCAGGCACGTCGTCCATGAGGGCCCCTACCTTTAAATATGGACGTGAGGGGGGAATGATCAGTGTGCACTACTGTCTGATATCCCAAGATTAGCTCTCGAAAATGACTGAGGGCCCTTGTGATACTTAATTCACGGTCCGTTGTATGGTAGCGTTTTCCGCTGAATTGAGGGCGCGACTTGTAAAAGGAATGGGCTGCATCTTTCCAGAATGACAATGTTTCTGGTGGAGTACTGCTCCGAGCCTGAGATTTGAGACATCAGTGGTGAGGATAAAAGGCAAATTGAAATTGGGGAAAGCTACGAGTGGAGCCTTAATTAGTCACAACTGTTACATGTGTCTTTTTCCTTGTTGAATAGAAACCTTTTTAAGATGTGTAAACGGGGTCGTGATGGACCATAACCTTGAATGATCGGTCTGTAAAAACCTGAAAGGCCTAAAGATTATTTCAATTCCTTCTGGTTCTTAGGCGTTGGAAAATCGGCAATGACTTTAACTTTTGAATCATTAGGTGCGATAATCTTTAGATGACAAGGTATGACCTAAGAAATCTAACTTTGATTTAAAGAACTGCCATTTGCTAGGCTGAATAGTTGATCCTACAGTTGATAGCCTATTGAAAACCTGCACAATTTATTCTCTTGTTTTAGAAATTAAAATATATAAATATACTAGGACCTGATCATTAATCAATCCTGATATTACATGTGACATTAATCTGCTAAATGTGAGAGGGGAATTCCGAAGGCCAAAAGGGCATACTTAAAATTCAAAGTTTCTCATATGAGTCGAGAAAGCTGTATATAGCACTCTTTCAGGAGCCATAGGAACCTGCAGAAAGCCTTTAACAAGGTCGCTGGTTGAAAAAAAAATATATATCCAATGTCTTGCAAAAACAATCTAAGATTAGGAATGGGGAAGGGTTCTAGCACTGTGACTTTATTCAACTTGCGATAGTCAACCACTGGGCGGAAAGTATTATCCTTCTTTGGAATAAAGAGGAGGAGGGAGGCCTACGGTGAATTGCTTAGTTGAATAAAATTCATGTCTAACATTGTTTTAACCTCCTTTTCCAAGGCCTGTCGCTTCGAATGAGGGATCTTGTAACTTGGTATGAATGAAGGCTTAGCATCAGGCTCGAAGGTAATGAAGTGTTGAAGCAATGTTTTTTTTCCGATAGGACGGTCTTTGGTTGGCAGTACGCTTGGGAATTCTTTAAATAAGTGCTTCAAAATATCATATCCTTCATCAGGGTGGTCGAAAAACAGGGGAGGGAACAGGTAAATCAAATCTGCAGATAGGCAAGTCTGTGAATTCATAAGGTATTACAGGTATACCAGCCTTAATAGTCAATGGGGCCGGGGTAAGATTAAATGCATGCACCTGATATCTATTATCAGTAATATTATACAAGGAAGGTAATGTTACACAACCTTTTACTTGTATATTATCAGGTAATATATAAGCAATACCATTTGCCGATGGACAAGAAACGTCTATTAGTAAATCATGAAATGCTGAAATATTAGTGATAGCGCTAGCTATAAACTTGGGAGCATTATCATTAGCGGTCCAAGATTTCGCACTGTCGTCAACGTGTTTTGTACGCGAAGGTTTACGTGATGTGGGTGCTGGTGTTGGAGCTAGGGAGACGGGGCACGCAGCAAGAGGAGAGTTGGTGTGAGGGCTGGTGTGAGGGCGGGTTGTGATGGCTGGTGGGAGGGGAGGAGAGGGAGGTGAAGGAGGTGTAGACACGGGGTGACTATGGTCATGTGTGAGCTCATAGATCGCCATTGCGGGTGTGAAGGGTTCAGCATGCATCCATAGACAAGAGGGAGTCCTTAACAGGTAAATCTGACCATTAAAAGTAATGCTGTTAGTTTGGGGGTGGAAGCAAATTCCTGTATGGTATAAGAAATCATGAACCTACAAGAGGTGTACTGGGGCGAAATTAGATTCTACTACGACAAACTTGTGAGCAAAAATTTCATTACCAAGAGAAATGTTAAGGACTTTGTTGCCTAAAGCTGATACCTTATCTCCTGTTATCCCGCAATTGGTGATTTGACATTTGGTATAGATGGAAGCAATGGCGGCTGAATGGTATCATTAGGAATGCAACTAGTTGAGACAAAGTGATGTGTTGCCGGTATTGTGCTTGTAGTGTTGCCATGTTTGAATGTTTTTGGCTTTTCCCAAAAAAATGACAGTTTGCCTGGCGTTGCTGGAACAATGTGTGCGTTTGACTTACCTGGTCTGGGAACGCCGTTGAGTCTGCCCGTGGGTGTAAGCGTGTGTCATGATAGTGGCAGTATGGGGTCAAATAACATGAGTCGGCACCATGATCTTTCGCACAACAGTTGAAACACTGGTTACGTTCCGGTGCCCAGTTCGTGACGTGGGGTTGGCTACGTTTGGGAACATGAGGTGATTTAGATGACGGGGGAAAGTGAGTCTTCTGTCCCATGTTATATCTGTGAGGAGTGTTGTGTCTGGACCGTTGTGTTCCCGTGTCATTGTTGTAGAACCGGGGGTTTAAAGTATGGTGCGTTGTGGTTTGTTGTTTGTTTTAGTTTCTGGTGTGTAAAGGTGTGTTGTCTCGTGTAGTCGTTTTCCTTGGTAGTGTGAACGCCAGCGTTGACTGATACAGCGGGATCCTTCTCTCTAATCATCTTGGCAAATTCGCCGATTAACTTAGATAAATCAGTATCTTAGTAACGTTCCCAAACTTGCTCTTGGGCAGAAGTAGGTAACGAAGCAACAAGGAGTGATTTCACCATATACGTCATGGAGGAGACGTGATGTTCATTAAACAAGGATCTGATGTGGGAGTCTTGGTTGTGAGGGATACTTTTAACCCATTTTGATACTTAAACAAGAAGTTGATTGACAAAATATCGAATATCTTCCCCGAATAAGGAAGCAGGCTTTAAATAATTAAGTCTCGTGAACTGAATATGACTTACATCCAAGGATTTAAACGAAGATCTAAAAATATCTTTGAAATACCTACGCAAATCGGATGGTAAAGTCTTGAAGGCGTTAATCGCGTTTCATACTTTCGCGGAAGTAAGCTCCAAACGTGTTTCTGCCACGTTTACGCATTTAGCTCCGAAAGAGTGAGCAGTTGAGG
>NW_028234423.1:13272050-13274550 GCF_977035675.1 Penaeus japonicus | reverse complement strand
AATCCCTCTCTCCTTCCAGTCTAACTTCTTGAATACTTCCTCCAAGCAGGCTGTAAACAGCTTCGGTGAGATGGTGCCGCCCTGCCTAACACCCTTTTTTATTGGTATTTTATTGGTTTTTGCGTGGATTTTCATGGTCGCTGTACCATCTCTATATATATCCTCTAATAATCCGCAGTATATTTCCTCTACTCTTTGTTTACGAATTGCATCCAGTACTGCAGATATCTGTACCGAGTCGAATGCCTTTTCATAATCTACGAATGCCATACACAGGGGCTTCTTATATTCGTTTGTTTTCTCCCTTATTTGAGCTAGTGTGTGGATATGGTCTGTAGTTGAGAATCCACTGCGGAACCCTAACTGTTCCCTGGGTTGTTTTGAATCTAATGTATCGGTGATACGGGCTGTGATGATTTTTGTGAACAGTTTATAGATTACTGAGAGGAGGCTTATAGGTCGGTAATTCTTTAAGTCTTTTGTGTCTCCCTTTTTGTGTATTAGAATTATCATTGCGTGTTTCCAGGCCTTCGGAATTTTACCGACGTCTAGACATCTGTTATAAAGACTGGCCAGCTTTACTGCCGCAATTTCTCCTGCATCTTGAATAAGATCCACACTAATTCATCTACCGTGATGTTTGGAACATATCCAATTGTTGTGTTTGTCTCCGTATGTGGGTGGTCGTTTGAGTGGTATAGGTTGCGATAGAAGTCTTCTATTACTTTGATAATTTCATTTTTATTGTATGTCGCCTTTCCGTTGGGTTTCTTTACTGCATACATTTGTTTTTCCCTATTCCGAGCCTCCTCTTTGTTGCCTTAAGGCTGGTGCCGGCAAGCAGAGCTTCGTTTATTTTTCATATGTTAAATTTGCGTACATCCTCTTTCTTCTTCTTGTTTATCGTCTTAGTCAGCTCTGTTGATTCTATCTTGTCTCTGATTGATGTTATTTTCATGTCCCTACGCTGTTTCATCCGTTAATATCTCACTGAATTAGTCGCTCATATGGTCTATGTCCAGATCTTCTTCGAGAGCTGAGTATTTGTTACAGATGTTGAATTCCGTCGCCCTATTCTTAATGTTGGTTAGATTAACGAGAGGCTTTTGTATGAGCTTCTTTCGATCCCTTCTTAGCTGTAACTTAACTCTCTTTCTGACCAGTCTATGGTCGCTCCCGACATTTACTTTGTTGATAACGGTTACGTCTTGTACAATGTCACGCCTATTGGTGATTATGAAGTCAATTTCGTTTTTAATGCCGGATGGTGATTTCCATGTCCATTTCCTCCCGGGTCTCTTTTCGAAGAATGTATTCATAATTTTAAGGGATCGAGCTTCGGCGAATTCTATCAGCCTTTGCCCTCTCTCATTTCTGGTGCCTATTCCATGTTTCCCAACCGATATTTCTCCATCTTCCCTTATTCCTATCTTGGCATTAAAATCCCCCATAATCACGGTAAAATTGGTTTTTGCTCTATCGGTAGCTGCTTGCACATCTTCATAGAAGCTCTCTATCTCCTCATCACTATGACTGTTGGTAGGAGCGTACACTTGGATAATTTTTAGGCTATATCTGTTGTTTAGTTTCAGTATTACAGAAACCACTCTTTCGCTCACACTGTAAAATTCCCTAACATTCTTTTAAAGTTGCTTGTGAATTAAGAAACCTGCTCCTGATTCTTGTTTGCTATCCAAGGGTTTACCTCGCCAGTATAATAAGTGCCCATCATTTAGTAATTTCTGCTCTTCGCCTAGTCTCCTAACTTCAGAAAGTCCTACAATTTCCCATTTAATAAATGAAAGTTCCTCAAGCAGTGTCAGAAGATCAGATTCTGTTCTCAGGGTCCTTACATTGTATGTGCATAAGTTCATCATCTTTAGGCGGCCTGGGTCTAACCGGAGATTCTTAGCGCCCTCTGCTCCGGAGCGATCCTGATCGCCGCCGTGACCAGGGGCTCCTTCGCTTCCGGGGAATGAGGGCCATTGTCTTGACTGGGAAATCATATTTAAGAGGTGTATAGGCTGGTACCCCCACCTGGCGGCCTTGTGCACGGTGGGGGGAGTAATTTTAGTCCAGAGGTACCATTAATCTCCAATAACACGTTTGAGTTAATCTCGCATGTTATTAGGAGATCTTTGTATCCACCGATCTACGCAACAATGCATGTTTGCATGTTTATGCGCGCTCTCGTGCCCGCACTTATATTCGTTACTATGTATAGATATGTAGAATGTGCAGCGTAGACGCCTATATATACAAATAAGCAATTATGCACATACTCCAAGCGTTTGTCTACGCCCGTATGCATGCATACAGCACCCATACACATCAGCGTCCACGCGTGTACACACACGTACGTGAATTATAATGTGCCCATGCATTATAATTTGTTTAAGTATATATGCATATACATACATATATACACACATACATATATACACATATACATATATATACATATATACACACTCACACACTTACATATACATATACATAT
>NW_028234423.1:13244550-13257050 GCF_977035675.1 Penaeus japonicus | reverse complement strand
TCTCCTGGGTATCAACCTCGTAAGGGACAACCCACCATAGCACAGTCTTTTTTGTATAATTGCTCAAGTGATTTGGACTGGCTCAGATGGCTATAAGGAGTCTTTAACGATCTCCTGGGTATCAACCTCGTAAGGGACAACCCACCATAGCACAGTCTTTTTTTTTGTATAATTGCTCAAGTGATTTGGACTGGCTCAGATGGCTATAAGGAGTCTTTAGAGATCTCCTGGGCATCAACCTCGTAAGGGACAACCCACCATAGCACAGTCTTTTTTGTATAATTGCTCAAGTGATTTGGACTGGCTCAGATGGCTATAAGGAGTCTTTAGAGATCTCCTGGGCATCAACCTTATTAGGGACAACCCACCATAGCACAGTCTTTTTTTTTTGTATAATTGCTCAAGTGATTTGGACTGGCTCAGATGGCTATAAGGAGTCTTTAGCGATCTCCTGGGCATCAACCTCGTAAGGGACAACCCACCATAGCACAGTCTTTTTTGTATAATTGCTCAAGTGATTTGGACTGGCTCTGTACATTTTAATACAACCCTTCTACTCTTGTGTGGCATGTTTTCGGGACCGGAGATTTCTGGTGGGCCCACCTAACAAAACTCCCTCTGCCTCAGCACTTTTGTCACCTCCCAATGTACTCTCTGGTACAGGAGAATGAGTAGAAGCCTCTTCATCACTGTCACTATCATTTACTGGCTCATGTACTGGATATGCTCTTCTAACATTATTACTCTCGTGTGATGACATGCACCCTTCGATTTTAATTCTGTCAGAATGTACAGATAATTCACGACCAGACCTAATGTGTCTAAGCTTATAGACCACATCACTAACTTTGGCTAGTACACGGTAAGGTCCTTCAAATAGAGGTTGTAGCTTTCTGGACAACCCTGGCTTGGGTTGTGAGGTTATGTATACACGCATCCCAACCTCTATGTCTTTGACTCGAGAGCATGACTGGTATCTTTCACGTTCGGCTGCACCCTTTTCTAAGTATAACTGACATCGATTATAGACCTTATTTGCAATGACAGAGGTCTTACGTTTTAGGTCATCTACATTATACCAGTGGCCACTATCATGAAAGAATTTTAAATAAGGTACCGAAGGATCTTTGTTATACATCAAAAAGTGGGGGGAGTCATGTACTGTTCTGTGATATGCAGAGTTGTAAGCAAATACTGCTAATGGGAGCATTGTATCTCATTCTTTAGGGTTATCCATTGTCATGCTCCTAAGAATTTGTATAATTGTGCCATTAACACGTTCAACTAACCCATTACTAGAGGGATGAAATGGAGTTGTGGTATGGCGATCAATTTGTAACAACCTGCAGATGTCTTTTAAGACTTCATTTACAAACTCTCCACCCCCGTCTGTTATCACATGCTTAGGGACTCCATGAATGCTAACATGTGTTATAAAGGCTTGTGCTACTTCTTTAGCTTCTTTGCTTTTGATGGGTACAGCAATGAGGAATCGGGTCAGTACATCAATCACTGTCAATACATATTTTGACCCTTCATTTGAGATGGGGAGTGGTCCTACTAAATCCAGATGTACACGCTCGAATTTCTCTCTTACATCAGGGAATCGCTGTAATGGAGCAGGCACATCCCTCATTGGCTTACATCTTATATACACTGTACAGGATTTTACATATTTAGGGACTTCCTTGGACATACCAGGCCAAAAAGCAAACTTTTTTAGTCTCTCTAATGTAACCTGGACTCCCCCATGACCAGACAAAGGTAAACTATGTGCCAGATACAATGCTGTGTTTTTATAGGAGTCTGGAATTACAACACGAGTGTACTCCTGATCGTACACATTTACTATTGTGTGGTAGAGAATGCCATCTTGTAAGAGTTTAAAGTCACGGATTGGATAATTTAACTTTGGACACTCATTTGATTCACCCCTGAGGTACCTTTTTACTGGACCCCATAGCGGATGAGCATCCTGATCCATTCTAACTTTATTTGGGTCCCACATAATTACATTGTCCAGGGACACATCATCTGAATTCTTTGTTCCACCCCGTGTTACGGGGTGGTCTGCACTTCTTATCCTTGATAAAGCATCAGCCACACTATTTTGTTTCCCTGCTATGTAGGTTACTTCCAACTCAAAGTCTGCCACTGCCATTTGCCACCGCAAAATACGTGAATTTGGTCCTGCATAGCTAAAGAACCATACAAGTGGTCTATGGTCACTGGCCACCTTTACTGGGAACCCCAGTATGACAGGCCGATTTACTGTGAGACCATAAACTACTGCAAGGGCTTCTCTTTCTACAGTTGAATACTTTATTTCACTTTCATTAAGGGTGCGACTGAAAAATGTTATTGGTCGCAAATGCCCCTTATCATCATGCTGCTGGAGTACTCCCCCAATAGCAAATTCACTAGCATCAGTATTCAAAACAAAGGTTTTATCAAAATCGGGGTATGACAGAGTCACTTCTTCAGTGAGTAAATCTTTAAGAGTGTTAAATGCTTTCGCCCCATCTTCAGACCAATTCAGGACAATCTTACGATTACTTTGTTTGCGAGAACCCTTTGTCATGTCAGTCAGTGGCTTAGCTATTAGTGCAAAGTTGTAAATGAATTTGCGGTAGTAATTTGCAAGTCCAAGGAATGACTGCATTTCCTTCAGTACTACTGGTTTAAGGAAGTTCTTTAGTGCCTCAAGCTTCTCAGCTTGAGGTCTGATACCCTTGCTGGAAATTACATGCCCCAGATACTTTACTTCTTTCTGGAAAAAGCTACATTTTTCCAGCTTCAATGAAAGGTTACTATGCACCAGTCTTTCAAGGATATCTTCAAGGTTAAATAGGTGTTCTTCCCAAGAAGAGCCCAGGACAACTATGTCATCCATATACACCATTGCTGCTCTCCCAATTAACCCAGCTAAAGCTTGATTAATTGCTTGTTGAAAACAAGATGGAGCATCTTTCAACCCAAAAGGTAGAGAAGTAAACTCATAATGGCCATCAGGTGTTGAGAATGCTGTTTTTACACAACTTTTGGCTGTTAGAGGAATCTGGTGATAGCCCTGACGCATATCTAATGACGAGAAAATTCTACTCTTACCTAAACTTCTTAAAATAGAGTCAATATTCGGCAAGGGATAGCGATCATCCTCGATCACCTTATTCAGGGCACGGAAATCTAAACATAATCGAAGAGTTTTGTCCTTAACCACAGGGACAAGAGGACTGTTGTAAGGCGACCTAGAAGGCCTAATTATGCCTTTTTCTAACATGTCCTCCACCTGGGCTTTGATTTCCTCTCGATACTTTGCTGGAATGGGGTATGGTCTCTTATAAACTGGTGGTCCTACTGTGAGAATCTCATGAAAGAAATGTGTTGCTACAGTAAGAGGTTCATCTTTGAGTGAGAATGCTGGATCAGACTTAATGACCAGTTCTTTTAATGTTTGATTTTCCTTGCTCAAGAGATCGGTGAACAAAGTGTCCACTTGATCTCTCAACCTATCCCTCCTAGAGGACTGTGTCATAGCTCCTATCATGACCGTTGATTTATTGCTTGCTAAGGGCATTTCATCTAATATTGTCACATCACCAACGGGGTGACCAGATAGTATTTCCACTGTCTCTGGTTTGTCATTTAAATAGGGAACCTTAAACCAATAATCATTATCCTGGTTCTTAACTAATTTTACAATCCCCATATTTAACAAATTGCTATTTGCAACATGTTCCCTTGGTGTGAATAGCCCTAATAAACCATCTTCCATGTCTCCTCTATTATGACAGTTTTTAACCACCATTCCAACAGTACCCCCTGAAAACCCGTCAACACACTGAGACTCTGCAAAGCATGCCGACAAGGCTTTAGAATCATCTTCATCTTCAAAGTCCATTTCTTCAGGCATATCGTCTACAGAATTTCCTAATTTGTCTCCTATAGTTTCACTTATTTCCGCTGGCAGGGTAGATATAACTGGCTCTAAAGAATTTGATGGTATGATCCTTGCTGGTATCCTCTCTCTGTTTATGTGCATTTCAAAAGGCTTCGAACAAAATTCTACCATATGTGATAGAATAAAATCTGACCCTAGCAATATTTCTGTGGGTAGTTTTACATTCTTTACAACAAAACAATGATGTTTTACTGAAATTCTAGCCAGCTTAATTTCCAAAAGAACTAATCCATAATGCTGTGACATAGATCCATCTGCTAGATGGACACTAACATTTGTTTTTGTGTAGTCTCTTACTTTTGTGTCCGGCACTATGGATTCATGCACTAAGGATATCTCAGCCCCTGTATCAAACAACAGATTTCTTTCACTACCTTCTACTATTGCATTAAGAACTATTAATCCTTTACTATTGAACCTAGTAGCACCTGCAACTTGCACTAACACTTCCTGAATTTGACAGTCTGTTGTTTCGGTTCTCGTTATGTTCCCTGATTTCTGGCATGGCTGTTCTCGTTTCCCGACTGATTTACTGGTCGGTTTGCCTTCCTTCTAGGGTTCCATGTGGACCGTCTAGAAGTAGAGTTAGAAAACTTAGCTGATTTCCTTTCCTTACCATAACCCGAGTTACAACAATTACACCAGGCATTCTGCTGAGAATGCCCTGGTCCTCGCCCTCTGCGATGGTAACATACATCAGTAGCATGACCTGCCTTTTTACAGATTGTACAGTAGGGCAGTTTTCTCTTGTGAACACGTCCCCTGAAGGAGGATGTTGATGGCTTAGGGCCATCTTGCCAATGTCGTGGACGCTCGTGTTTATGTGTATGTGCCTGCCTATTGATTTTACTCTGGTCATCATGCTCTGTATTATGGTTTTCATTAGATTTAGAAGCAGAGCATTAATCCGAACTTTCTTCTCACTTTCCTGGTTGTTATGCAACCATTCAGTGTTAGGATGTTCCTTTATGTACTGTAATCCACTTTCTAAAAGCACACTAAAGTCAGAATAATGCTCATCAGTCAATTTATTGAGAAAGTTTGGTGGAAAGGCCTTTGCGAAGCGCCTTGCCGCTATATAGCGAACAGTAGACTCTAGCTCAGGTTTTAACATAATAGCCTTTGCTACAAGGACTTGGAGCCTTACATTAAATTCCTCCAAGCTTTCCTCTTCGCCCTTAGTTTTTGTCTCTATCTCTGTTAGAATACTATCCAAGGAAGAGGATGTAGGGAAGTACTTCAGGAAAAGCTTTTTGAATTTAGACCAATCATTTGGGTGCACATCTTTACATAACTGGACTGCATCAGCTGCTCTGCCAAGTGAATATTCAACTACCACACTTATAAGTCCTTCATCGGTCCATTCCGATCGTTGGCATCTTTTCTCTATGATAGCAATCCAGCTACTTGCGTCGGGACAGACTGTCTGTGACACGGATGGATGTTTGTCAATTCCATTAGAAACAAAATATGGAATATCAATGGTCTTCTCTAATCTATCCATTTCCTTTCTATTTAACTTATCCGAAAAACTCTTACAAATTTGAGCCACGTCTCTCGGCGCGTCCCCGTCGCCGCCATTAGCCCGACCTGTATTTGGCATTTTGTATGTGTTGTTATGTACTCTTTGGCAGCCTCTAGACTTTTCGTTAATGGATCCTTGGCTTTGTTATCCTACTATAAACCAGTCACTGAAGAGCTATCTCTTTTTGTCTTTGATTTGCTTAAGTTTTATTTATTTATTTATCTATTTATCCCCTTAAGCAATCTAATTGATTACCTCAACAGGTAATGGTTAAGATATTATTATTATTGTCACACCAAAAATGTGATCTTATTTTTTTTTTGTTTCACCTTGGCACAAATAAATATTCTGACCAGTGTAAGAGTTAGTTCCTCTTATGGTGTTAACTAATGACAAAATACACGGCCTTTTATATTATTATTTTTATGTGGGAATTAAGTCCTCAATAGTTGTGCGTGACAGTTTCAGAGTATACCTTTGATCGCGATATATACCTATCACTGATCTATTTTTTGAAGTATTTGGTTGTTTGATTTTTTTTTTTTTTTTTTTCTCTAGTGAACTTGAAAGTTCATACTAGCATGAGCACTGAGCACAGATTCAATTACACTAGCGACTATAATTTTTTTTTTTTTTTTTTTTTTTTATCACTAGCGGACATAGCTTGTCTTATTTTATATATATATATTGTTTATATATATATTCACTATGAGCACTGACGGTATTTTTAATTACACTAGCGACTATAATTTTTTATCACTAGCGGACATAGCTTGTCTTATTTTTTATATATATATTATTTATATATATTTTCACCATGAGCACTGAGCATATTTTTAATTACACTAGCGACTATATTTTTTATCACTAGCGGACATAGCTTGTCTTATTTTATATATATATATATATATATATATATATATATATATATATATTATTTATATATATTTTCACTATGAGCACTGAGCTTTATTTTTACACTAGCGGGTTGTTTCCCAACTAGCGGCTACTCTTCTCACTTTTGATCGCAGTTTTCGTAGTATGTAACCTTTAACTTGGTAACTCACATTTATATCAAGAGAAATCACTGTATCACAGTTCACCAAAGTAGTACTCTGAATGTATTAACTTATATAGATACATATATATTTTAAATAAATGTTGGAGCACTGTATAAGTATGTCATGCAATATTTTAAAATAACATGTAATTATATGTATGAAATACTTAAAGAATATAACATGATATGATTCATGACTCAAAACTTATATGTTCAAATGTCAGATATATTTTCATTTATTCAGTATATTTCATATATTCCATTAATGCAAGCACTTATCTTAACTAAATATATATTCACAAAAAGTTCACAAATCTCCCAAGTAGTAGTGATAATTTCGATTCTTAATAATTATTTGTAATTATTATTTATATTTTCTTAAATATTTTTATTAAAATAAGAACCAAATTAGGCGTGAAGGATTCCGTGGAGTTATCCCGCCGCAGGCCACCACTGTGGTATTTCTGCGTTACCGTTGATATTCACTCATATTATAACATGAATATTTTATTTTAATCAGTTAAGATTAAATACTCCACAATTAAACGGTATTCTGCCACCACTGACTTTTATAGAGTGTCAGATCTCTTATGCTTAATAGATAGATTATAAAAGGAACAGTGAAAGAATGCTTCCACTTCAATATTTATTTACTTACTCTATACTGAGCAAGCCTTTGGTTCTAGATTGTGTCTACTATATGTTTGGGAGATCTGTCTAAGAATTATTCGAGCGACTCACCGAGTTACAGGTTCAGATGCGCCTAGGGTCAGGTCTGTTCACCGAGTGCCTAACTTTTGCGTTCCTGGCTTTCAGCTCTTCTCGGTACTTTTCTTTCATTGGTTATTCTATGTTATTCATCTCCTTATTTTCTCTTCATTGGTCCTTTTTCACACTATACACGCCCCTTCAACACAGTACTAGGCCAATGAAGTTATTTCTTTAGATGTAGGACACGCCTATTTTGCTGAGCCTGGGAAAGACATCTCAGGTCGACCGATAACGGCCATCGAGGCGTGAAATGGGCTGTGGACAAATGGTCAAAGTACCCACATGTGATATATGTTTGCGTGGCACTGTGATTTACCCATGGAAGTGGGGTGTAGACAAATGGTCAAAGTACCCAACATGTGGTATATGTCTGTGTGACACTGTGTTTTACGCGTTATACCACACCCACACACACACACACACACACACACACACACACACACACACACACACACACACACACACATATATATATATATATATATATATATATATATATATATATATATACATATATATAACCCGGGGAAAGCGACGTCTTCGTAAATCTCTCTTAACTATAAATATATATATATATATATATATATATATATATATATATATATATATATATATATATATATGCATGTGTGTGTGTGTATGTGTGTGTATACACACACATATATACATATATATATATATATATATATATATATATCATCATCATCCGCGTGTATCATTCCACTACAGGACGTAAGCCTCTCTCAATCTTTTCCAGTCATTCCGGTCTTGTGACCTCTGATTCCAGTTTACTCCTGTAAAATTCGCTATTTCATCCCGCCATCTAGTCATTGGTCTTGCCCTGGGTCTCTTTGTGTCGTGTATTGCCCATTCTGTTGTTCTTTTTGTCCACCTGTTGTCCTGTCTCCGATATATATGTTCAGCCCACTGCCACTTTTTCTTCTTGATTCTCTTGAGTATATCCTCTACTTTTGTTTGCTGCCTGATCCATGTGGCCTTTTTCTTGTCTCTTAAGCTAACTCCTAGCATAAGCCTTTCCATTCCTCTTTGGGCTCTTACTAATTTCTCGAGTGGCTTGGTCGTAGCCCATGTCTCTGATCCATGTGTCATGACGGGGAGGACACATTGGTCAAAAATCATTCTCTTTAGACATAGTGGCAGACGACCTCGTAATATATTACTATGTGTACCGAAGGCACTCCAACCTAGCCTAATAAGTACTCGTCTTCATGAGTTGCCCTAGGTATACATACTCGTTCACTGCTTCTAGTAGCTCGCCCTGTATTTGTATTTGCTTAACTGGGGTTCGACTATTGAACATGACTTTAGTCTTTTTCATGTTCATTTTAAGGCCAATCTTCAGACTTTCCTTATTTAAGTCACTTATCAATTGTTGTAATTCATTTGCTGACTCGTCGAAAAGAACAATGTTATCTGTAAATCTTAGATTGCTTAAGTGTTCATTCCCTATTTTAATCCCTCTCTCCTTCCAATCTAACTTCTTGAATACTTCCTCCAAGCAAGCTGTAAGCAGCTTTGGTGAGATGGTGTCGCCCTGCCTAACACCCCTTTTTATTGGTATTTTATTGGTTTCTGTGTGGGTTTTGATGGTCGCTGTACCATCTCTATATATATCCTCTAATAATCCGCAGTATATTTCCTCTACTCCTTGTTTACGAATTGTATCTAGTACTGCAGATATCTGTACCGAATTGAATGCCTTTTCATAATCTACGAATGCCATACATAGGGGCTTCTTATATTCGTTTGTTTTCTCTTTTATTTGAACTAGTGTGTGGATATGGTCTGTAGTTGAGAATCCGCTGTGGAACCCTGCCTGTTCCCTGGGTTGTTTTGAATCTACTGTATCGGTGATACGGGCTGTGATGATTTTTGTGAACAGTTTATAGATTACTGAAAGGAGGCTTATAGGTCGGTAATTCTTTAAGTCTTTTGTGTCTCCCTTTTTGTGTATTAGAATTATTATTGCGTTTTTCCAGGCCTTCGGGGTTTTATCGACGCTTAGGCATCTGTTATAAAGACTGGCCAGTTTTACTGCCGCAATTTCTCCTGCATCTTGAATAAGTTCTACTCTAATGCCGTATTCTCCTGGTGTTTTTTTCTCTTTTCATGATTTTGAGTGCCTTATTTACTTCCTCTACCGTGATGTTAGGAAAGTCTCCAATTGGTGTGTTTGTCTCTGTATGTGGTTGATCGTTTGAGTGGTATAAGTCACGATAGAAGTCTTTTATTACTTTTTCCCTATTCCGAGCCTATTCTTTGTTGAATTAAGGGTGGTGCCGGCAATCAGAGCTTCGTTTATTTTTCGTATGTTAAATTTGCGTACATCCTTTTTCTTCTTGTTTATCGTCTTTGTCAGCTCTGCTGATTCTATCTTGTCTCTGATTGATGTTATTTTCATGTCCCTACGCTGTTTCATAAGCTCTTTAGTCTCTACCGAAAGCTTCCTGAACTTTTCTTTTTTGTCTTTACCCCCTATTTCAAGTGCAGCTTCCGTTAATATCTCGCTGAATTGGTCGTTCATTTGATCCATGTCAAGAACTTCAAGAGCTGAGTATTTGTTTTGGATGTTGATACTGAAGTCCGTCGCCCTATTCCTAATGTTGGTTAGATTAACGAGAGGCTTCTGTATAAGCTTATTTTGTTCCATTCTTAGCTGTAGCTGTACTCTACTTCTGACCAGTCTATGGTCGCTACCGACATTTACTTTATTGATAACGGTTACGTCTTGTACAATGTCGCGCCTATTGGTGATTATGAAGTCAATTTCGTTTTTAATGCCGGATGGTGATTTCCATGTCCATTCCCTCCTGGGTTTCTTTTCGAAGAATGTATTCATAATTCTAAGGGATCAAGCTTCAGCAAACTCTATCAGCCTTTGCCCTCTCTCATTTCTGGTGCCTATTCCGTGTTTTCCAACCGAGGTTTCTCCATCTTCCCTTATTCCTATCTTGGCATTAAAATCCCCCATAATCACGGTAAAATGGGTTTTTGATCTATCGGTAGCTGCTTGCACATCTTCTTAGAAACTCTCTATCTCCTCATCACTATGACTGCTGGAAGGAGCATACACTTGGATAATTTTTGGTTATATCTGTTATTTAGTTTCAGTATTACAGAAGCTACTCTTTCACTCACACTGTAAAATTCCCTAACATTCATTGTGAGTCGCTTGTGAACTAAGAAACCTACTCTTGATTCTTGTTTGCTATCCAAGGGTTTACCTCACCAATATAATAAGTGTCCATCATTTAGTAATTTCTGCTCTTCGCCTAGTATCCTAACTTCAGAAAGTCCTACAATCTCCCATTTAATAAATGAAAGTTCCTCAAGCAGTGTCAGAAGATCAGATTCTGTTCTCAGGGTCCTTACATTATATATACATAAATTCATCGTCTTTAGGCGGCTTGGGTCTAACCAGATATTTTTAGCACCCTCTGCTCCAGAACCAACCTGATCGCTGCCATGACCAGGAGCTCCTTCGCTTCCGGGGAATGAGGGCCATTGTCTTGACTGGGAAATCATATTTAAGAGGGGGTGTGGCCTGATACCCCGACCTGTCGGCATTGTGCATGGCGGGGGGAGTAATTTTAGTCCGGAGGCTACCATTAATCTCCAATAACATGTTTGAGTTAGTCTCGCATATTATTAGGAGATCTTAGTATCCCCTGATCTATCTCATGACCTTCCGGTCTACTCATGTGAGAATGGACATTTGTTTATATATACGTGCAAGGCCTACGCAAAAATGCATGTTTGCATGGTTATGTGCGCTCCCGTGCCCCCACTTATATTCATTACTATATACAAATTGTGCCCGCGAATGCTCAGCGTATATATATATATATATATATATATATATATATATATATATATACACAAATGAGCAATTATGCACATACTCCAAGCGTATGTATACACCTGTGTGTATGCACACAGCACCCATACATAACAGCGTCCATGCGTGCACACACACACGTAAATTATAATGTGCCCATGCATTATAATTTGTTTAAATATGTATAGTATGTAATGGTATACATATATCTGGCAACAATTCGGAGAGGTAATTACTAGTTGGTACCTACACTGTTTGAGCGTCCTAGTGTGACCTTGACCATTTGTGATGCCATATCTTGTGTTGAGCTTTCATTACAAATAATTTCCCAGACTGATAATCAGTGTGGTTGCATGATTAGATTTATGAACACTGGAAGCATAACATATGTGATTCTATTGTATAATGTACTCACAAACTAGGGATGGATTTTACTCAGGCCAGATGTTGGATGGTAGTTGATCACCTTTGACCCTTGGCACTGGTGTTAACGTGGCATCTATGGGAGCGTTAAGCGATATTTGACTCACTTTCTGTTGGTTTGGTTGGATGGTATTGTTTTATATTAGAAATATATGCAGACGTCCTCAGATGTCTGAATATACTGTAAATCACTATAATAGATGGTATAACTCAAATGTTTTCCTTCATTTATATTGTGGCACATTAGGCATCTCACTGCCTCTGAAAGGGCTAGATTTTTGTGGCATTCTTTCTTTTTTTAATTTTCTACAGCACTTGTGTAATTTCTTATATATATATATATATATATATATATATATATATATATATATATAGTATTATATAATATATATATATATATATATATATATATATATATACGTATATCTATCTCTATATATATATATATATATATATATATATATATATATATATATATATATATATAATATATACGTATATCTATCTATCTATCTATCTATCTATATATATATATATATATATATATATAATATATATTTATCTCTCTCTCTCTGTTTATATATGTATATATATATATATATATATATATATATATATATATATATATATATATATATATATATACATTGTGATGGGTATAAGATGTGTCCCTACTACGACCTGTTTGTGTAAAAGGTATGTATCCCAAATACTGACACTAATTTGTGTGATGGGCGCGACGGGTCCCGTCCCTGGCACCCGAATATGTGGCGAGCAGAGATTGATCTAATTCCCACACATAATATATAAAGGGATGATGTTAAACACGGTAGCTAAAAACATTAACAATATATTATAAATCAAGATATATATATATATATAACATTATTTACAAGGGAGG
>NW_028234423.1:13227050-13234550 GCF_977035675.1 Penaeus japonicus | reverse complement strand
CTCTCAATATATATTTATCCTCATATATATATATCGTATATATTCCGACACACACCCACAACTCCCACACACACACACCACACACAACACACACAACGACAATACTATTATCTCCTAATATATATATATGTGTGTGTAGTGTGTTGTGTGTGCGCGATGTGTGTTGTATAAAATCATGGTATATATGTTCCTATGAATTTATATAAAAATATATATTATAATATAAGATATATATATATATAACAATATATATATCTACATTATTTTTATTATTATGTGTGTGCTGTGTGTGGTGTGAGCGCGTGGTGTGTGCTGCTTTGATCTGTGTGTAATGATATGTATATATATGTTTCTTATGAATATATATTATTATAGGCGCTTTTATATTAATTATATATATATATATAGGATTGCATATAATTATATATATTATTGTATATATATATATATATATATCTATAATATAATATATATATATATATATAGGTTTGCAATATACATTTATATATATTGTTATATATACAAACACATATATATATTAATATATATATATATTATTTAAATATAATATATATATAATATATATGTCTTATATACGCGTTTCATAAATTTATTCATACCAAACTATGTGTATATATTATATTGTCTTTATATATATATACTATAAAGATTACTACATATATTATATAACTATATCTAGGGGGGGGGGGGTGGGGATGGATAGGAGGGTAGGGGGTGAGGGTATATATATATCTGTATATATATATATTATTATATATATATATATATGATAATATACATATATAACACATAACATAGGTTTGTGATGAAGTATACATATGTAAACTATACATACTATTAATTATATATATTTATATATATCTTATATTTCTATTAGATATTATATATATATATATTTCCAGTATACTATATATATATATATATATATATATATTATATATATATTAATATATGTTTGTATATATTATATATGAATATATATATTATATTACTAATATATATATTATATTTATATATATAATATATACTAGACTTATGTCTATATATGGTTGTTGTGTATATCTATTATATATATATATATATATTATATATATATATATAACATATATGTATATCTATATTATATATTATATATATATTTCATATATAATAATCTATCATATATATATTTATATATTTATATAATATATTTAGATCAATATAGTTATATATATTATTATATATATAATTATACTAGCTATATATTAACATTGAACATCAAAAGAATGACACACACATGCTGATAATTATTCGAAAATAAGAATGACTAGAATTCTGACATTATTAATAAGCTGCAAGAAAGCTAGACCTCTGACCACGCCGTGGGCGTGGGCATAGAGGGCCTCGAGATAGGCGCGAAGAAAGCGAAGGAGACGACAAACGGAATCCTAATTTGATACCGAAGGATGCGTTAAAGATTCAGTGAAGATCGCGGACTCTCACTCACTGAAGAGCGAATATATCCATAAATAAATGAATAAATAAATAAAATATAAATATATATATATATATATATATATATATACATATATAAATAAATATATATATATACATATATATAAATATATATATAATTATATTATATATATATATATATATATATATATATATATATGTGTGTGTGTGTGTGTGTGTGTCTGTGGGTTGTGTGTGTGTGTGTGATGTGTATGTGTATGTGTATACATACATATATATAATATATATATATATAACTATAAATATATATATGTACTATATAATATAAATATATTATATTATTATACAGTATATTAATATAGATATATTGTATTATATATCTTATATTAATTATACTTGTTATATATATATATATATATATATATATATATTATAATATGTATATTAATATATATATATATATTAAATATATACATATATATGCAGTATATTACATATTTCAATAAACATATATTATACATATATATCTATATGTATATACATAATTACTAAATATCTGTATAATATATATTCTCATATATATACATATATACTATATACATTATATATATATATATATATATATATATGTATATGTATATATATATATATATATATATATATATATTACATAAGAAAAATAAATGAAGCTCTGCTTGCCGGCACCAGCCTTAAGGCAACAAAGAGGAGGCTCGGAATACCACTGAAACGATCAACCACGTACGGAAACAAACACAACCATTGGAGACGTTCCAAACATTACGGCAGAGGAAGTAAATAGGGCACTAAAAGGCATGAAAAGAGGAAAAACACCAGGAGAAGATGGCATTAGTGTAGATCTTATTCAAGATACAGGAGAGATTGCGGCAGTAAAACTGGCCAATCTTTTTAACAGATGTCTTAGCGTCGGTAAAAGTCCGAAATCCTGGAAAAACGCAATAATTATTAAACTGTTCACAAAAAATCATCACAGCCCATATCACCAACACATTATATTCAAAATATATATGCTTGGATGAAGTATTCAAGAAGTAAGATTGGAAGGAGAAAGAGATTAAAAAAGGGAATGAGCACTTAAGCAATTTAAGATTTGCAGATGACATTGTTCTTTTCGGCGACTCAGCAGATTAACTACAACAATTACAAAGCGATTTAAATAGGGAAAGTCTGAAGATTGGCTTTAAATCGAACATGAAAAAGACTAAAGTCACGTTCAACAGTAGAACCCCAGTTAAGCAAATACAAATACAGGGCAAGGTACTAAAAGCAGTGAACGAGTATGTATACCTAGGGCAACTCATCAATACGAGTACTTCCTGCGATGCCGAGATAAAACGACGAATCAGGCTAGGTTGGAGTGCTTTCAGTACACATAGTAATATATTACGAGGTCGTCTGCCACTATGTCTAAAGAGAAAGATTTTTAACCAATGTGTCCCCTCGTAGATGACACCGTCAGGGTACATGGGTCCCTGAAACCTACGATCCAAGGCATGTATCGAGGAGGAAATTAGTAAGTGTCAAATAGGGAATGGAAAGGCTGGTAATGCTAGGATTGTTGTAGCTTAATAGACAAGAAAAAGAGCACCACGGATGGTGATCAGGCATTGTTTTTTACAAAGGTGAGATGGATTATACTCAAGAGCATTAGAAGAAATACAGTGCAGTTTTTTGTGATGGGGCTGGACATATATATCATAGAACAGGTGGACAAAGAAAACAGCAGAATGGGAAATACACGACACAATAAGACCAAGGGCAAGACCAATGACTAGATGGCGGGATGAAATAGCGAATTTCGCAGGAGTAAACTGGAATCAGAGGACACCAGACCGGAATGACTGGAAAAGATTGAGAGAGGCCAACGTCCTGCAGTGGAATGATACAGACTGATGATGATGATATATATGTATATATATTTATTCATACATACACACACATATATATACATATATATACAAATATATGTGTGTGTATTCATATACACGTGTGTGTGTATATATATATATATATATATATATATTTATATATAAATATATATATACATATATATTTATATATATATATAGTAAATGATACGCAAATATGCGTATAATATATATATATATATATATATATATATAGCTATATAGTATATATGATTGCATATGCAATATATATGTATATAGTATACATATACTATTATATTATTATATAGTATATATGTGGATGAATATATATATATATATATATATGCATATATTAATATAAAATAATATATATATATATATATATATAATATAGTATATATATATATATGATACATGTATAATATTTATTATGTATGCTAATATATATATGCATAATCATATATATATATATATCATATATATATATAAATATACATTACACACACATATATCTGATCTATCTATATATAATATAATATATATATATCTATATATAGATATAATATATTATAATAGAGTATGATATACATATATAATGGTACATACATATGTTTCTATAAATATATATATATAATATTAGAGATACTATAAATATATTGTCTATGTAAAATATATATAAATAAATATATATATATATATATATATATATATTGTTACGACCCTCGGGGTAGCCATATACAATAGCAACTTCAGTTTGACTGATTGTGTGATTTTTGTAAAGATATATAATCTTTCAGGATTAATAAAACAGGAAATATAATCAATACGCAGATGAATTCTATAACATAAAACTTTATTCATTTACCATCACCATTATCTCCGAAGATGTATGTGTAATTATAAAGAAAATATATGAAATAACCAGTGTTCCATTAAGAATTAATCTACGCTAATACTATGATATTTATTATATCAATATATACACTGATAGACACATTTCAAATAGACATTGAACCCCTCTTTATGAACAAGTTCAAATGCTAAAACAAATAAATGAAAATACAATAAATGGATGAGCGAGAGTTATACGTAACTGACTACCACATAAGGGCTATGGCTGACTAGCTAGTAGGTGAAGGTGCTACTTCCTGACGAATCCAAATCCCTGTGAATACAGTGAAGTAAGTAGCTAGTTTGAATATAGTAACATTAAACAGCAGTTTGGTTATCTTGATTATCATTCATAACTTTAATGAAGGACACTCTTAACAATATATATATATATATATATATATATATATATATATATATATATATATATATACATATACATATATGTATTACGTACAAAAAGTGTATGTGTATATGCAAATTTAAGTGTATATATAAATATCATCACAGTATTCGTTTTAGAATAAACACAGATAATAACCGGGGTGAAACGTGAAAATGTACAATCGCCACAAGAATAGATACGACTAGAAAGCCACGGAGGGACAAATACAAGCGGGTATATATTCAACTAATATCAAAATAATCAATCTCATTCTCCTATCTTTCTCACTTATGCCATTAACTGTGTAGGGCAGGAGCTGAATTCACCCTAGGTAAGAGAATGGCTTCCAGGGTCTGCTGTATTAAGTCTTGTAAATTGATTGCGAGAATCGGAATGTGAGAAGCCAATCAGAATAAAGATTGTAGTGCGTGTGCCTCATTTAGTATAAATGGAAGTCAATCCGACGGCCGCGTTCAGTAATTCTTCTTGACCTGCTTTCACATAGATATTCATTTAATCCAGACAGTGCTGAAGTTGGTAGCTACCCTCTTTGAGCTCACCGTTACTCCGATGATAAGTAAACGTATACGTTTTAGAAATGTTAAGTGAGTGACGATTTATGCAGTACCTCTGTCTGTGAACGTTGCAGCTTCTATTTCCTCTACACTGTTTACCTATAACGATCCCACCTTCCTGACTAAAAGCGAAATCATGTTTACTGGACCGAATTAAACAGGAATTAGTTTCGACCAATAACCTTTTTTTATTAGTAGTATGATGTGATCTCATTAGATACTTTTTTACATTTTGGAAATGAATAAACAGTCTGTGCAATGAAGCTTTGTAAAGGCCAGTTACAAAATCGTAGATTTTAGATTTTATGATACACAAAATCTCTCTCTCTCTCTCACTTTCTCTCTCTCTATCTATCTATCTCTCAGTTCCTTTACCTTCTTGGGAAAGGATCAAAGTTGCATCCCAAACATATTCCTTTGATTATAGTAATGGACACTTCATTAGAACTTGCAATTTACGATGCACAAAACCAAATACGAATTGATGAGTTGGTTAAGTTAATAATCCTATTGTCTGGATTTTTTATTCTTTCTCAGTGATTATTTCCATTTTGCTATGTATACGAAGAGCTTATTAAGCCTTCGAAATAAAAATTCTCCATCAGTCTCCATCTCCATCTACTTATATTTATATTCTGGGTATGAAAACATAGTGAGAAATAGCTTAAGTGCGAAATATTCTAATACCTGATATATTAGTATTAATTGTTCAAGTTTGTTATACCTAATTATTTATTAATTTATGTTCCATTAAGATATATATGTTCTATGTATGAAATATTTTGAATATAAGATATTAACGTACGAAATCCTTAACAACTGTTTGCCGAATTGCCAATAACTGAAATCCGATTTCTCTTGCTCCTGAATATGTATTGATCTGGTTTCGGGGGTTTGCAGCGCCTCTGTTCGATATTCTTCCGGCAAGGACTGTTCGGGTAGAATTCATGGCGTGTGATTGGAAATCTGAGGATTTCTGCTGTGATGATGAAGTCAATCTGAATTCGATATTGGCCTTATGGATTTTTTTTTTTCACACATACAGATACACATGCAAACACATTCGCATGCCTACGCATACACTAACACATATACGCATACATATGCATATACTAACACATTATATAAATTAATGTGTAATAATAAACAATTTGGCAAACAACAACTCATGGCACAAAAAGCTAAACATACTTTTGGCAATTGTACCATTGAACATAACATAACAATCCAACAAAATATATATCAAAATATAATATAACCAAAAAACACTCATACAATATCACATATAACAATTTTTAAATCAAGTTTTAAATTTCCACAAATTGAAGAATAATACTTTATTTATAACACAATATAAAATAATCTGGTTTGGTTGCCCGTTGATTTGAACAGTTTGATGTGTGGTTATAAAGTGTTGGTCGCGTGGATCTGTGTCGTTCATAGGAGAGGATGTTGTTGGGGAGTGATTGGGCGGGTGTTTGGTGATGGATGGGTTGGAGTAGGTGTGTGGAGGGAAATAAACTCTCGAGATACAATAGAGATATATAGCTCTATTAATATATATGAGTGTGTGTGTGTGTGCTGTAGTGTGTGTGTGTGTGTGTGTGCTGGGGGGGGTGGAGGTGGGGGGGGGGGGGGGGGATGGGGGGGGAGGGGGGGCCAGGGTGTGTGTGTGTGTGTGAGTGTGGTAGTGTGTGTGTGTGTGTGTGTGTGTTTGTGTTTGTGTGTGTGGTGTAGTGTTTGTGTGTGTGGTGTGTGTATGTTCCTGTGTGTTGTGTGGTGTGTGTGTTGTGTCGTGTTTCGCTGTGTGTGTGTATGGTATATATGGTCTAAATGTATATTATATAAATCTATTATATATATATATAGTATATCTTTTGTGTGTGTTAGTGTGTGTGTTGTGAGGTGTTGTGTGTGTGGTGTAGTGTGTGTGAGTGGTTACTATATATATGTGTATATTACTAATATATAATATTATAGATTATATTATATATGTGTGAGAGAGTGTCGTGTGGTGTGAAGTGTGTTTGTATTTGTGAGTGTATGTAAGTTTAACTATAATATAATATATAATATATATATATATATAATATATATCTATATATATATAATATAACTAATATGTGTGTGTCGTGTAGTAGTGGTGTGGGGGTGTGTGTTGGGGGTGTGTGGTGTGTGTGTTATGTGGTGTGTGGGTGTGTGTGTTTGTAGTTTGTGTAGAGTGTGTGTGTGTGTGTGTGTTGTG
>NW_028234423.1:13199550-13212050 GCF_977035675.1 Penaeus japonicus | reverse complement strand
TAAGCCTGTTGCAGTGTTACCTGAGGCGGAAGATTGTTAATTCAACTAACATAACCACAGTGATTGCAATGCTGCCAAAGTGGCCTAGTTATCACGGGCATGAATGTTAAAGGCAAATCAATGGTTTTCGTTCACAACACTGTAGTAATTGACGAGTTCTATAGAGAAGCAAGTTCTGGTTAAATTCATGTCTGAAATTTGGATAATTTCAGATAATGTGTATGTGTGTGTTTGAATACATACATACATAAGTACAAGTATTCCTATAGATATGAATGTATTCATATATATATATATATATATATATATATATATATATATATATGTATTATATATATATATATTATATATAATTATATATATTTGTATATGTATATATACATATTTATACATATATGTATATATTATATATATATATATATATATATATCTACATATATACATATATATATACATATATATGTATGTATATATGTGGAAATCTCACCTTCTTTCATATTGAAAAAGTGTTAGACTCCCAATTTATGATTAAATGCCGCCACACCTACACTGTTTTAATAACACAAAAATTTTATTCCCTTACACAAACGCGGGAAAACATTTCCCCTTTGAAGAATTATTTACTTTTACGACATAATTCCTACAAATGAAGGGATTAAGGAAACTTTTGATACATTTCCTACAATTTATCCTAATTTTATATTTACATAACTTTACTGTTAAGAACTTATAGTTTACATACTTAAAGACTCAATTTAAGTAAATATCAAATACAAAATCAATACTGGAGATTCCTTAAGATCCTAGTACATATTAAAAACAAACACTTCTCGCTTACCAATATTATCACCAAAGGTAAGCTATCCATGATTGCCGCTGCTCCTAACGAGTTCCTTTCCTGATCTAGAGTCCATCGAGAAGTGACCCGGCTGTCTCCAGGTCAGCTTCCGTCAAACCCATGTGCAGCCTATTTCCGCTTGACTTTCCGCATTATGCCTCAGCAACACGGAATTTTCCTAGGCGGATGTTTGGTGCACATGATGGTTTCACTTCTAGAGTAACGTGGAAGATTCCAACCTTCCACAATTCCCCTCTCAGGTGAATCATCCCTCTCCCCTCAGTTTAACAGCCTATCTAAAATCCCTCCAGGATGCTGTAAAATAATTTGTCACAGAAAACAACACACTAATCGCTTGGCAGTGACACCTGTCTCGGGGAGGCAACCAGGTGCTAAATCTGTAAAAAACAGCCCCTGCCCAACTTTATAGAGGTGACCTGGTAGGCTATCGGAAGCAGGAGGGCCTTACATTCTCCTGTTGTGAGCTATGTAGCTTGTGGTCGCTCATAGCAACACCGATGACTACGAAGTTTTGGAGTTTTGGATAATAGCAATTTTCCTTCTATGACACTGGGCGGGAGGCAGGATTACTTATCGGTCCATATTTCTGTTTCGAATGTGATCGGATGATGAAATTTCCTTTCGCGTCCATAGCGATATCAACATCACGTCACCAATTTCAACGACTGGGATGTATATGGTATTCATTACATTAAGTTTAACCCACAAACACAGCAACATCAGCACAATTTTTCCTTCGGCTTATTCTCTCTTCCAAAGAAGTCGTGACTTGGCCGCGACGTATAGAAGGGCAGAATCGGCTGGACAGAAACTCCAACCCGTCATGGCTGCAGCCTCTCTGCAGTACCATGAGGTCCCTCTTCTCTACGTACAGGTCTCTGCCGTGATCTGTAAACAACAAGGGACAGCGGCCAGAAACTGTTGGTATTGATAAATGTCGTGGAGTTAAGATTGGCCTGGTGGAATGCCATGAACCAGGGGAAAGCACCCATTTGGTGTCCTGGCAGCGGGAAGGTCAGATATACTACCGTGCATGCAAAGATCACGCCAAAGAACCTCCAGGCATTTTTTACTTTTGAAGAATAATTATAACATGCATCCATACTCTCTGTTCATTAGGAGGAATTAACAGAGGTACAACCTTTTCCCTCATCTTGTCAGTTATTTAAAAATTGATCGGAGTACATCAGGAGGGGATTTATAAAACTCGGAGAAAGCTTGCCAACAGTTTGCATCCCTTAACCCCACCAAATTAAATTTTGACGTTCTATTCTACCTCCTCGGAGAATAGCCTCGGTAGTTCTTCCTCAAGACAGAACTACTCAAGAAAAGCAAAAAAAATATCTTCTCCCGTCAACATTTTCACTGAGCTGCCTCCCCAGGTCAAGCTAGTATCCACAATCATCTATCACCCCAATTGTCCTGCGTCCCATTCCATCTATTGCCTTAATATTCTCCAATTTTCGAACGATCTCTCCCTGAGTGTACAGTCCTTTAACCTTCCATATGCTTAAAATCTTTTAAAAACATATTCATGTAACCCCAGGCTACATATTATCGTTCTGGCTGATCACATCAGCTTCGAAAATAAACCTTGGTTATTTCCTAAAAAACACTATGCAAAACCCAGGCTACATTTAATCTCGCTGAATCAAACAGCTTCGTAAACAACCCTTTGGTTATTCCTAAAAACACATGCAACCCCAGGCCTACATTTAATCTCGCTTGATCAAACAGCCTTTCGAAATCAACCCTTGGTTATTCCTAAAAAACACATGTAAAACAAGAATACATTATTGTAATAAAAAAAGCAGATAAAGCAAGGAAGAGAAAAAAATTGGGATGAATAGAAATATTGCAACAAAAGATAAAAAGTAATAGAGAGAAAATTATAATTATAAATGCATAATAAAAATTAATAATACCATTAATAATAAAGAAAGTACAATAGGTACAGGAAAATAAAACTAAAATCAGCATCAATCTACCTATATAAGGTATTGCCATAGATATCACGAATGTAATAATATATGGCCACATCTATTTATATAGGTTAAATTAAATATATTATACATAAAAAATTAAGATTCAAATTAACACGAACTGAAACACTAGACATTCGCCTAGACATACACCAAACCACACACAACCCAAGCGCCAACCCCACCCAATGCACAAACCCATCCGCAAACGAAACGAACTCCCCCAAGGCTACATTTAATCTCGCTGATCAAACAGCTTCGAAACAACGTACCTTGGTTTATTCCTAAAAAACACATGCAAGTCTACCCCAGGCTACATTTAATCTCGCTGATCACACACAGCCTTCGAAACAACCCTTGGTTATTCCTAAAAAACACATGCCAATCCGACACCCCAGGCTACATTTAATCTCGCTGATCAAACAGCTTCGAAACAACCCTTGGTTATTCCTAAAAAACTAACATGCGAGACCCCAGGCTACATTTAAAATCTCGCTGATCAAACAGCTTCGAAACAACCCTTGGTTATTCCTAAAAACGATACAGAATGTCGACAACCGGTCCGCAACATGTCAACCCCAGGCTTATAACATTTAATCTCGCTTCCGCGATCAAACAGCTCGAACAACTCCTTGGTTATTCCTAAAACACACATGCAACCTCCAGGCTACATTTAATCCTCGCCTGATCAAAAACAGCTTCGAAACAACTTCCTTGGTTATCTTCCCTAAAAAACACATGCAACCCAGGCTACATTTAATCTCTGCTCTGATCAAACAGCTTCGAAACAAACCCTTGGTTATTTTCCTAAAAAAACACATGCCTAACCCCAGGCTTACATTTATCTCGGCTGATCAAAACAGCTTCGAAATAACCCTGTGGTTCTTCCTAAAAAACAAACATGCACTCCCAGGCTACATTTAAATCTCGCTGATCAACTACATGCTCGAGAAACAACTCCTTGGTTCTTTCCTTAAAAAACAACTATGCATAATACCCCGTAAAGCTTTTTACATTTAATCGCTGCTCGCTGTTTCAACAGCTTTCGAAAGCAACCCCCTTGGTTATTCTACAAAAAAAACACATTGCAACCCAGGCTTTAACATTTAATCCTCTCGAAAGCTGATCAATAGGTATCGGTAGGCTTCGAAAACATCCCTTGGTTATTCCCTATAAAAAAAAAGACACATGCAACCCCAGGCTACCATTTAATCTCGGCGTGATCAATACGAGCTTTCGAAACAAACCCATTGGTTATCCCTAAAAGACACCATGCATTAGTCGTATGCACCCATCCAGGCTACATTTAATCTCTGATGATCAATGCAGCTTCGAAACCACCCTTGGTTATTACCTAAAAAACACATGCAACCCCAGGGCGACATAATTTAATTCGCTTGATCAAACAGTTCGAAACAACCCGTGGTTATTGGTTATCCTAAAAAACCGATGCAACCCCCCAAGGCTACATTCTAATCTTCGCTTGATACAAAACAGCTTCGAAATAAACCCTACCCTTGGTTATTCTACAAATAACACATGCCTGAAAACCGTCACTCCAGGCTTACATTTAATCTCGGATTACGTAGCGCTGATCAAACCAGCTTCGAAACAACCTTGGTTTATATTTTCCTAACAAAAACCCAGACATGCAACCCAGGGGGACTTACATTTAAATCGGTCTCTCGCTGGATTTATCGAAGGGGAGATTGACAGCATTCGAAACAACCCTGTGGATTTATTCCTAAAAAACACATGCAACCCCAGGCTACATTTAATCTCGCCTGATCAACACAGCTTCGAAACAATCTCCCTTGGTTATTCCATAAAAAACACATGGGCATACCCCCCCAGGCTATACATTTAATCTCGCTGATCCAAACCAAGCTTTCGGGAAACAACCCTTGGTTATTCCTAAAAAACACATGCAAAAGCAGGAATTAACCACCCCAGGCTACATTTAATCTCGCTGAAATAACAGCTTCGAAATAATACCAAGCCCTTTTGGGTTATTTCCAAAAAAACCACGAAATGCAATTATTACCCAGGCTACATTTTAATCTCGCTGATGCAAACAGCTTCGAAACAACCTTGGTTATTCCTAAAAAACATCGAATGCAACCCCAGGGCTACATTTAATCGTCGTGCTGATCAAACAGCTTGCGAAATAACCCTTGGTTATTCCTAAAAAACACATGTAAAGCCCCAGGCCTACATTATATCTAATCTCCCTCACTCAGAGATATTCGGCATCCAGAGGTGGCCATTGTAGGGCGAACGTGAGGTTGTATTAATCCCAGTCCCCTCAACATAAGAACAGAATCTGAGTAACGCCTTACATCTCATTCTCTTTTTATTTTCAGCAGTCTGGCATGGTTATCACAGATGTATTGTAGTTGTGTGTGTTTGGTTGTTGCTGTTTTGAGATTTTAGGATTCCGGAGGTGTGGACTATGGGGAATATGGTTTTTACTTCCTTATAAACTGGGGAGGGCCCCCTAAACTCAGCATTTGTTTGTGGGCAGAGTTTTGTGTGTGTTGTTCTTCCAGGTGAAAAATATTAGGATTGGTGTCTAAATTTATATGAGTTAGTGATTTGGGGAGTGGGGGGAGTGGGGGAGTGAAGTTTTGATGGGCGTCTCATACATTAAACTGTTAAGAACAGTGAGTTGAGTATGACACCTTTTTTGCAAATCAGGAGCAAACTATTGAAGTGTTCAACCAGCAACCCCGTACTGAGGTCTTGAATCCTTGGGGGGTAGGGTGGGTTTGGTTACAGTAGGGTGTTCAAAAATCATGATTATCCACCTTCTAATATCTGGTGTTTATCTGGCAAGACTTTATTTCTAAGGAAGGGCGTGAGTTGTTGTGATATTTTTTGTAGCTATTGATGCTTGCTACCTTGTTGTGTTTATTCTCTTCTGTAGAAACTTGTGGGTTCGGTTTGAGGAGACATATGTCTGCGTCTAATTGTTGACTTATCACTACCCTATTCTCATGTGTTCACTTTAAGCACAACAAAATTTCTTTTTCTCTATAGCTATCTCTCACATTGTGGGGTGTTTTTTTAAAACATTCATTTCCTTATCGTATTTTTAGGGTATGTAAGGAATTTGAATTCATAAATATCCACTTGATGCCGTGATTCTATTAGACTAATTTCTGGAGATAATTACTTCTCGAGGAATAAACAACATATTCACGGTGTTGGGTAAGGTTGCTGGGGGGCGGGTTGGGGATGGTTTTATCGCATTTGATTTATTCTTATAGGAATCTTGCTGGGGGGGCTTTGGTTTACTTAGAGTCGCTGATATGAAGACATTTGCCCTGGTGCGGAAATTCGAAAAGGATCCACATAATTTTGCATCTATTTACTAAATCCTCTACAGGAAAAACCTCAATGGCCCGCCATTATCTATAACATCTTCACCTTGACAGTCACAATTCTATTTATGTCTCCATCGGTAGCATAATTCAGATCATCAGAAGGGCCCTCTCCCAAGCTGGAAAGATTTACAGGTGCCCCTGCAACTTATCCCCCGTCTTGGTGTTCTCTTCCTCCAGCGTCCCCTTCTAGACCTACGGTTGCCATGGAAACGAATGATCTCTTATTGCTACGTTCGACTTTGCACATCCTGTCCATTTATGGATAAGGTGTAGGCCGGTGATGTCTTATACGACCCTGTGGGCGGTCCCGCAAAATCATTTCCTATCAACATCTGACAAGGGCCAACCCCAGGTTTTTTCTACTACTACTAAGAAATTAAAAGAAGTTCTTGACCTTTTCCTATGCTGAAGGAGATGATATTGGCTTCACCCTTTTGACTTGGCCATGACCCATCGCAGAAAGATTTGTTAGATGTTAACAGATTTGTTAAAAATATAGGCACTAGTGAAACTCTGTTAAATGGAATATTTAGTTCTTCTAACAAATCACTATGCACTAGTGAAAACCTCTGCAACTTAAAATGAATATTTAGTTCTGCTACAACAAATCACTAGGCACTGAGTGGAAACCTCTGCCAAGACGGGCGGAGGTGGAGAGTGTGTCAAACAACACGGAAACTTGCTATCTCCAAGATAAGCATTCGAAACAACAACATTCCAATCATTTATCCCTCCAGAGACAAGATTTGTACCACCCCTTTTACAATCCTTAACCTATGGAGGGACTAAAGAGCCCCCCCTCGTTAATTAGCTAGTTTATTTGACAATTCTTTCGGCTTCTTCCCTTGGGTCCCTGGACAATTTCCTCGGGCGAAATGACCTACGTTCTCACACCTGAAGCACTTAATTACTGACTCTACTTTTACACGTGTCCCTGACACCTCCCTTTAATCTTTCCCTCGAACGAGAAAACATCTGTCCCATTGTGTGACCCTTTCTTTGACAATATCCACATGTAATCATAGCCCCTGCTATGACCCCCTCCTATAGGAGATTACTTAAGCGCTCGCTATGCGAGTATTTAATACTGGGTCATTGAAAATCATTGTACGAAATATATTTGACCCGCGCAAGAGGCAACACTCCATTCACGGCCCCAGCTGATTTTCAAGGTTACCGCGTGACAATTTCCCCCAGGGAAAAATTTCCACAGCAGGCACCCCGCCTTAACTCGTGGGGAGGACAGTGACGGACCGTCAAGGAGGGGTACTGACGTTGTGTGACGGTCACACCCAAAGCGCGCGTCGACGGTCGAAAACAAGTCTTTGTTTGTGCCCTAGTTAACGAGCCCGCTGACCCTAACACTTTCCGACCTGTCTCTGACCGGCGCTCGCTACCTTTTTGCTCCCCAAGTAAACACATGCCACAACTCCTCACTTCACTAGATCATTCGTCAACTTTACTTTACTTTCTCTATACAACTTAGAATGAGATAAGTAATCGTGAACTGGGTATCCTTTGACCTATCATAAATGTTGCCAAGTCAAGCAAGGAGAAGTTAAGTGAAATATATCATTATTATTATGAGTTAATGACATATATAAGAATAAAACCTTAACAACGTAACATGAATCTTATGCATCCAACACAAAAATCAAAAACATGCTATTTGATTGACATAATATATCATCAACCTGAAAGAGTATGTATTATTATATATACTGTCATTCAGGAAACTATATCTCTGGTACCTGCTACTAATAGTAAATAATTAGTTAATTTCCTATTACAATCAAAAGTATAAAGCAATAGTAAAAATAGGATACTGCAATTTGGGGGTAATTTTCCCCAGTAAACCACAGTTAATAGAAAAAACTGCTGCGGCCGGCGCCAGCTGAAACAACCAAAGAAGATTATCTGCCATCCTCCGAAGGTTCTCTTTGTACTACCCACCTGTGAGTTTAACGAAAACAATTATCATCCCCATTTAAAATAATCAAAGGTAGTAAGGACAGAGGGCAAGGCATGGAAACCGCCGCTGCCAACTCACTGTGGAAATCTCACCTTCTTTCATATTGAAAAAAGTGTTAGACTCCCAATTTATGATTAAATGCCGCCACCACCACTGTTTTAACACAAAACAGGGAAAACATTTCCCCTTGAAGAATTATTACTTTTACGACATAATTCCTACAAATGAAGGGATTAAGGAAACTTTGATACATTTCCTACAATTTACTATTTTATATTTACATAACTTTACTTAGGAACTTATAGTTACATACTTAAAGACAATTTAAGTAAATATCAAATACAAAACAAAACTGGAGATTCCTTAAGATCTAGTACATATAAAACCCTTCTCGCTTACCAATATAATCACCAAAGGTAAGATATCCATGATGCTGCTCCTAAAAAAAAAAATGGGGGGGGGGAATAAACAGTCTTTCCTGATCTAGAGTACGGAGAAGTGACCGGCTGTCTCCAGGTCAGCTTCTCAAACCCATGTGCTCCGCTTGACTTGCATTATGCTCAGCAACACGGAATTTTCGGATGTTTGTGCACATGATGGTTTCACTTCTAGAGTAAGTGGAGATTCCAACCTTCCACAATCCCTCTACCCTCAGGTTACAGCCTATCCCCAGGATGCTGTAAATATATTTGTCACAGCAAACAACACACGCAGCTGACCTGCTCGGGACCGGCTCTCCAGGTGCTACAACCCACTGCCCAAAGGGTGGAACCTGTATAGGCTATCGGAAGGCAGGAGGGCCTTAATCTCCTGTTGTGAGTATGTAGCTTTTAACCGATACTGGAGTTCTCATACAATGTTCTATGGACACTCGGGGGAGGGGAATTTCTTTCCGGTCTATTTCTTGTATTCCCAATACCCCAGCCACACAACATAGACACTTTGATAATTAGTCCTTTTCGCCCAGCGATCATAACGCCGACGCCCCCAAATTACGTTCCAAGAGTGTAGAAGCTGTCGCTTCGCGTTGGGCAGGGCGATCTAAGTTAATGACCCACCAGGTGGGAAGGAAACCATCAGAACTATTCAGCACAATTTTCTCGGCTTGTTCCTCTTCAAAGAAGGTGCCGAGATGCACGTCGTGACATTGGCCCGCGACGTAGAAAGGGCGGAATCGGCTGGACACGAAACTCCCAACCTGGCTGACCTTCTCTGCCAAGTCCATGAGGTCCCTTCTTCTCTACATACTGGTTCTCTGCCGTCTGAAACAACAAGGACAGCGGGCAGAAACTTGGGTATTGATAAATGTCGTGGAGTTCAAGATTGGCCCCCTGGGGAATGCTACTGAACCAGGAAAGCACCCATTTGGTTGTCCTGGCAGCGGGAAGGTCAGATTATAATACCAGTATCACCCATAGATCCTCCAGGCCTCAATTTTACTTTTGAAGAATAATTTTATACATGCTCATACTCTCCTTCATTCAGGAGGTCATTGAACAGAGGTACTCCCTCTCTTGTCAGTTATTTAGAAAACTTGATAGGGAGTACCATAGGACGGGATTAAAACTCGGAGAAGGAGGAAAGTTGCCAAACAGTTGCATCCCTTAACCCCCCCAAATTAAATTTTGCACTTTCTATCTCGGCGAATAGCGTCGGTAGTTCTCCAAGAACAGAATACACGCCAAAAATACTTCTCAACTCTTCAACTGCCTCCAGGTCAGTACCACAACATCTAACACCCCAATTGCCGCCCGTCCATCCCATCTCTTGCCTTAAATATTCTCCAATTTCGAACGACCTGAGTGTACAGTCCTTAACCTTCCATGCCTTATAATCTTTAAAGAACACATGTAACCCCAGGATAACCGCATATATTATCTCGTGGATCACACAGCTTCAGAAACACCCACTTGGGTTATTCCTAAAAAAACACATGGCAACCAGGCTACATTAAATCTCGCTGACTCAAACAGCTTCGAAACTAACCTTGGTTATTCCTAAAACACATGCAAACCCCCAGGCATACATTTAATCTCGCTGCTCAAACAGCTTCGCAACACCCCTTGGTTATTCCTAATAAACACATGCAACGCCAGGCTACATTTAATCTCGCTGAACAAACAGCTTCGAAACAACCTTGGTTATTCCTAAAAAACACATGCACCCAGGCTAATTTAATCTCGCTGATCAAACAGCTTCGAAACAACCTTGGTTATTCTAAAAAAACACTGCAACCCCAGGCTACATTTAATCTCGCTGATCAAACAGCTTCGAAACAACCCTTGGTTATTCCAAAAAACACATGCAACCCCAGGCTACATTTAATTCCCCCCCCCCTCGCTGATCAAACAGCTTCGAAACAAACTTGGTTATTCCTAAAAACACATGCAACCCCCGGCTACATTTAATCTCGCTGATCAAACAGCTTCGAAACAACCCTTGGTTATTCCTAAAAAACACATGCAACCCCAGGCTACATTTAATCTCGCTGATCAAACAGCTTCGAAACAACCTTGGTTATTCCTAAAAAACACATGCAACCCCAGGCTACATTTCTCTCGTGATCAAACAGCTTCGAAACAACTTGGTTATTCCTAAAAAACACATGCAACCCCAGCTACATTTAATCTCGCTGATCAAACAGCTTCGAAACAACCCTTGGTTATTCCTAAAAAACACATGCAACCCCAGGCTACATTTAATCTCGCTGATCAAACAGCTTCTAAGAAACTCTGTGGTTTTCGTAAAAAACACATGCAACCCCAGGCTACATTTAATCTCGCTGATCAAACAGCTTCGAAATAACCCTTGGTTATTCCTAAAAAACACATGCAACCCAGGCTACATTTAATCTCGCTGATCAAACAGCTTCGAAACAACCTTGGTTATTCCTAAAAAACACATGCAACCCCAGGCTACATTTAATCTCGCTGATCAAACAGCTTCGAAACAACCCTTGGTTATTCCTAAAAAACACATGCAACCCCAGGCTACATTTAATCTCGCTGATCAAACAGCTTCGAAACAACCCTTGGTTATTCCTAAAAAACACATGCAACCCCAGGCTACATTTAATCTCGCTGATCAAACAGCTTCGAAATAACCCTTGGTTATTCCTAAAAAACACATGCAACCCCAGGCTACATTTAATCTCGCTGATCAAACAGCTTCGAAACAACCCTTGGTTATTCCTAAAAAACACATGCATCCCCACGCTACATTTAACCTCGCTGATCAAACAGCTTCGAAACAACCCTTGGTTATTCCTAAAAAACACATGCAACCCCAGGCTACATTTAATCTCGCTGATCAAACAGCTTCGAAACAACCCTTGGTTATTCCTAAAAAACACATGCAACCCCAGGCTACATTTAATCTCGCTGATCAAACAGCTTCGAAACAACCCTTGGTTATTCCTAAAAAACACATGCAACCCCGGCTACATTTAATCTCGCTGATCAAACAGCTTCGAAACAACCAACTTGGTTATTCCTAAAAAACACATGCAACCCCCAGGCTACATTTAATCACGGCTGATCAAACAGCGGATCTTCGAAACAACCCTTGGTTATTCCTAAAAAACACATGCAACCCAGGCTACATTTAATCTCGCTGATCAAACAGCTTCGAAATAACCCTTGGTTATTCTTAAAAAACACATGTAACCCAGGCTACATTTTCTTTTTCTCTTCCTTTCTTTTCCTCTCCTTCCCTTCCTTTCATCACCTTCTCTCACATTTTCCTTCTCTCTCTTTCTCCCTCTTCTTTTTTTTTTTCTCTCCTCACAGGCACCAGAGGTGCATTGTAGGGCGAACGTGACGGTTGTATAATCCATCCCTCAACATAGAACAAATCTGAGCCTTAATCTCGAAAGCACATCTTTTATTTCAGTGAATGGATATGGTTTCTTATAAACTTGGAGAGGCGGGTAGTCCCCCCTACTCGCATTTCAGGACCATATTCAAGTCTAAATACTTGATGGGCCCTCATCTAAACTAAAAACAAACCACCTTTTGCAAATCTCAAACTATTTCAACCAGCACCCCGTAACTTTCTTGAAAATAAAAAAGCCTTGTTCAAAAATCTTATCCACTTCTAATAATCTGCAAGACTTATTTCTAACAGCTCTTGATGTTGCTACCCTCTAACTTGTGGTTTCGTGAGAGAGATATGAAGAGAGTCTGCTAATTGTATGACTTCCCTATTCTCTCACTTTACAAAGATCTATTTCTAACATTCCATTACCATCGTATTTATGTGGAATTTGAAAATATCTCCCGATAAAAAAAAAATACCACCTG
>NW_028234423.1:13182050-13192050 GCF_977035675.1 Penaeus japonicus | reverse complement strand
CAAGGTTTTGAAGCACCTGGTTGCTACAAGAGATCCTTGTAGGCACACACTTCTCTTTTACCACCACTTTTCGGCATTAGGATAACGCCGTTTGTTTACGTAGGCGAACCTTGCAGTTTACCCGGCGAACGCCGTGGTCTCAAAAGGGTCCCGTAGTTGGGATACTGGAGGAAACACTCGGAGGTTGCCACCTTGGTTAGGCTTAGGGAACGGCGGCAGGCCACTCTAACACTCCTGCCAACTCTAGCTAGACACCGTCTACATAGCCAACCTGGTTAGGCTCCTCAGAGATAAGGGGAGGTTGTCAGATATAGGACATAATCTGACAACACAGGCAGGACCTTTTGCACTGACAGGATCGAGCTCTGCGATTGGAACCACGGCTTCGACCACCAAGATTAAAATAAACTTAGATGGAATCCTGACATTGACCAAGAAGAAAGAATTAAATACACTGATGTTTGGCAATGGCATTCACTTCTTACGAATCATTGATACGAGAAAGGGCTACATTGTCTTACCAAAGACTGCAAGATGCAGACAAGATCATGTCTCCTGAATTCAGGCACTAACTCCAGTCCTCAGGTTATACCCCCAGATGCCTCTAGAGACAAAAGCCAAGATGACCATTGTGGTGAAGAAAGTAGATTCCTACACTACTAGCCACACTAACAAAGAGATAAAAGGTAAATTGACTAAACAACTGAATACTCAAATAGATTAAGTTTACAAGATGCCACAGCATGGGATAGTTAAGATACGATTCCCAGATGTCCAGACAGCAAAAAAGATCAGAGACCAAGGACTCATCCTCTCCAACTACATTATTAAGCCGGCCCAGATAGAAGAAGAACGATTTACCAGAGTCATTCACTGTATGCTATGAATATTATCATGTCAAAGGGAAATGTACTAAGAAGAATTTCGAAAAATGCAGCGAATGTGGTCAGACCGGACATCGGTTCACATGTAAAAGCACCACTAAAAAATGCCTAAACTGTGGAGGCGATCACAGAACTCCCTCAGGAAGCTGCCCTATCAGAAGGAAATAACAAAAGTCGAAGAAAAGAGGCAAGAAAAGCAGACACAGAAAGAGAGTAGACTACTCAGTGAAGTGGTCTAGAACATGCAAATGCAACTGCAAAGGTCATGAAAACGATCGAGAAGACAGGCAAAGCCACAGCCGAAATAACCAAAACAGCTATCAAAGAGACACAACCTTCAATCATGCAGCTGCCCAACAATCTGGCTGTCAAGATCTTGATTGCTTTGAGGCATGCACACCTGGCCAACCTTGCAAAACATGGCTGCTTTGCAGAACAAGCAAAGCTAGCCTTGAGGTGAAACAACCTCCCGGAAATGGATCTTCCTAACGACGTAAATTCGGCAGGCATCCTCAGGGTTATGCTACAAACAGAACCCTCAGACACCCCTAAAGAAACCACAGAAGCACCCGAAGAAGAAATGCCAGAACTGCCAGTTCTTGACGAAGAAATGCCGCCACTGAAAGAGCCCTCTGCACCAGTAAACCAGTATGTAAGGGTGCCATCCCCTTGCAGGTGCAAGAATATTAAGAAGGCCAGAGAAGCAAGAGGCAAAGTTGTAGGAGTCATCCTGTACACTTTCGAAAAGAATATTACAAACGGCAATATTGATGATGATGTTGCAGAATACATCAAGAATGGCAGGATGAAATACTCCTACAATAATCAGAAGCTGAAATCTGATGATTGTGCCAGCATCAATGACTGGAGAATTAGGGCAGCCGCCCTAAATCTCGGTGGTGTGAACATCACCTACCTGACCCTAAGACCTACAGGAAGAGGAGGAATGGCTATGATGAGTCCCAAGAGAGGCACGAAGATGGACCTGCAGCCAAATCCAAGTGAACCACACCATCACTGTAGTACAGCAGAACGTCACCAAGTGGACTATGGTTCGTAGGAACGAACTTTCGGACATGTACAGAGCCCTACACGCAGAAATAATCCTGATAAACAGTCATGGTTTAAAGGACACAGACTCAAACTATTTCCCTATTTATGCTATCATAGGATTAGGACTGGAGAAGCAAATGATAGGATAGCAATAGCAGTCCAAAGAGAGATCAAACACAAGATTCTCGACGACTTTAGTGAGATGCTGGCAATCGAGATAGAAACCAGCAGAGGTCCAATAATAGTGGCAACAATGTATCTGCCTCCAAGAAGGGCAATTGTTCCACTGCAAGACTTGTACAGTCTACTTCGAAGAAGATTACTCACATACATAGTGAAAGACCTCAATGCCAACCATCCAATGCTAAACAATAGAACAGGCAACCAGGTTGGCAATGCTATTGCTAGAATGGTTGCAGATGGAGACCCAATCAACAATGGACCAGACTTCCCTACCTTCATCACAGGGAACACAGCAACCACTCCAGATATTGCACTCTGCAATAATGAGGCCCACCACAACATGACGATGGAACCGGGCCCTGCAACAACCAGTGACCTCAATGCCAACCATCCAATGCTAAACAATAGAGTAGGCAACCAGGTTGGCAAGGCTATTGCTAGAATGGTAGCAGATGGAGCTTAATCCATACTGGACCAGACTTCCCTACCTTCATCACAGGGAACACAGCAACCACTCCAGATATTGTGCTTTGCAATAATGAAGCCCACCACAACATGACGATGGAACCGGGCCCTGCAACAACCAGTGATCACCTGCCTATCATCCTCAGGATAACATCCAACCCATTACTGAAAAACCTAACTTCTAGCAGATTCAACTTGAGAATGGCTAATTGGGAAGGATTTAAGGAACAACTCCAGTCGAAGCCTGCAGCCAACTTGAGGACTGCAACATTGGAAGAGATAGATGACGAAGTCCGAAAGTGGTGTAGCGATGTTGAAGCTGCACTTGAGCAACATGTACCCAAGACCAACTACAGGACTGTCCCCCATCCAAGGCTGACACCATACATAAGACTGCTAAACTTACAGTTGAATCACCTGCAGCACTATGCAGGAATTCATGGATGGACACAAGACCTGCGAGCAAGATACAGAACATTGCAAAGAGAACTCTCACTGAAGTGGAAGAGAGCAGCAAACGACCAGTGGGAAGACCTTGGCCAAGGCCAGCCCCAGAGACGTCAAATTAACTATTCAAAGTTTTAAGAATAGAACTGCTCCAGGCAAAATCAGGATCAATAAAACAATCCTACAAAATCTTCCAAATAAGATGTTACTGGGACTGGCAAACATATAATGCCTCTCCCACTGCTGGCTACTTCTCTGATCACTTCTAGGAAGCAAGGATCAGGATGATACCCAAAGTCGGGAAAAATCCAAGAAAAGGGGAGAATTACAGACCAATATCTATACTGGAAGTCCCAGACAAAGTTTTTGAGAAGATATTAAACTTACGATTGCGCAATCACCTGGAGATGAACGATCTGCAAAATCCCAGGCAACATGGCTTCAGACCAAGCAGAGGAACATCACTAGCCATTGTAATCATATATGAAGAAATTGCCAATGCCATGAGCGAAAGGAACCAAGTTTATGTGGTTCTGAGAGATGTGGCCAAAACCTTCGATAAAGTTTGGCACACAGGCTGAACCTCCCGACGCCCTTGACCAAGTTATTGTGCAATTTTCTTGAAGATAGAAGTGCAAGAATAGTCATCGGCAATACAGTCGGTGAAGCAATTCCCCTCAGTAGTGGAGTCCCACAGGGAAAATGCCTCTCACCGACACTCTCCACAATCTATACAGCAGATCTGCCTGAGCCATCACATGGCAGCAGTTATTACATGTACACCGATGACATCACCCAGATAATCAAGTACGAAGGGAGGTCAATCGAGATGATGGCACTCAGAACTGCCAGAGCCATAGAGACCATCAATCGTTTCGAAAGACAGTGGAAGATCTCGACCAACTTGAGAAAATTCCAAGTCATTCCTGTGGCCAAATTTAAGACTGCAGATCTGATTGTGGACGAGGAAGCCGTCGACTACTGCGACAAAGGAAAGATACTAGGGCTAACAATTAGCAGAAGAGGAATTGTCCCTCACATAAATGAAAGAGCACAGAAAGCAAAACATCAGCTCAGCCAGATCAGAAGGTTCCAGACTCTGAGTCCTGACACCGAGCTCTACATTTATAAAACCCTAGTGCGGCCCATTATGGAATACCCGCCAGTGCCTAACCACACCATTTCCAGAAGGCAGATGATGAAGCTACAGACTATTCAGAACCAGGCAGGCAAATGGATTCTGAATATCCGCTTTCCCGAAGTAGTCACTGCACAAGAGATCCATGTAAGACTAAGGATTGAGACGATCAACAAGAGACTCCACCAGCAAGCCAAAAGAGGATGGACAAGAATTCAAGATGAAGAAGAGGAGCTCTACAATCGCCTCAACGCTCGTCCAGAAGGCACACATGCCTGATGGCCCAAAAGCCTCACCAGAATCAATGGCATTGGAGAAGTTGAGGCAATATTCACGGCATCAGGCACAGGAGACCGATGAATATGTAAGGAGGCAATAATCAAGAGGAGAACATTACTCAAGATCAGCAAAACATTGAAGAATAGAATAGGACCTGAAAGAAGATTTTAAGAATATTTTTTAACAATTTTAACCTTGACCACAAGCTAACCCACAGGGCTCTACTTCAACGTCAAGCACGGCACATAAGGTGAAGTGCGAGTTCGGCGAAGTGCAGCGTGGGCAGAGCTTCATAATTAAGTACTAAAATAAAATAATATAATAAAATACATACAAAAATAAAAAATCTAATGAATAGCATGCTAGGTGTTCTGGTATCTGGCTGTCTCCCGAGGGGTTGACCCGGGGCTTTGTTCAGCTACTAAAGGCGCACATGCATGCAATTTCTCTCACTTCTTTCCCCTAGCCTTACAAACTTTATCCTTTCTCCAGCTTTCTCAGCTCTCCTATCACTTGATCTCCTTGCAAATTTTATTTCCACTCTCCCTCCAGCTCCCTTCATCACTTCCTCTTCACTTTACATACTTTCATTATTCAAGAAAGTCATTGCTCGGTGTTCTGGTATCCCGACTGCCTTCCGAGGGGTTGACCCGTGGCTTTGTTCGGCTGCTAAGGGCGCACCTGCACTCTATCCTTCAACTTCCTTTCCTGGCAGACCTCCAGTAAAAAGCTAATACTCTCTTCACTGTGCTTAACTTTCTAACTCTCACTTTATCTCCTCCCAAGTTTCATTTTCACTATCTCTCCAGCTCCTTTAATCACTTTCTCTTCCGCTTTACACGTTTCAAAAGAAAGAAAGAAAAATAAAAAATCTTATTTTAGTACGATCTTGTTATTAAAGTTCAAAGAAAGGAGAATAATAATAATAATAATAATAAAAATGTGTGATCAGCCGTCTCCTCTCCACCATGTGACCTTGTCGTCATCACCTTATCCTGCCCTGGTTATGTTCTGTGCCTGTACTCTTGTGATTGTTCTGCTTGTATGTCTGTCCATTCCTTGTAATAAACGGCATGTTTTGTTCTGGTGCTCTTTCTGTTTGACCTGTGACATATATGTGTGTGTGTGTGTGTGCATGTATAATATATATATATATATATATATATATATATAATATATATAATATATATATATATATATATACATATATTATATATATATATATATATATATATAATATATATATATATATAAAATATATATATATATTATATATATATATATATATATATATATATATATATATATATATATATATAATATATTATATATATATAGAATATATATATATATATATATTATATATATAATATATATATATATATATATATATATATATATATATATATATATATATATATATATATATATATATATATATATATATATATATATATATATATATATATATATATATATATATATATTATATATATATAATATTTATATATATAATATTATATATATATATATATATATATATATATATATATATATATATATACATACATATAAGTGTATATATATGTGTTTGCGTGTGTGTGTGTCCGTGTGTGTGAATGTGTGTGTGTGGAATTTCAATATTGATGAAACAAAAGCCAGAGACGCAAAGGGAGAGGCAGAGAAAATTGGACAGTAATTCCACATATTCGTCTAGAAATATGTCAGTGAAACATGTTCACAATTGAATTCACCAATTCATGCGCAGGGTGATTGACCCCATAGATCCCAAACGTACAAACACACAGATGTTGCTGTATCTCTCCTTATTTTCGAAACTATTTCCTTTTACCGTCAGTCGAAACCGAATTATATAACTGCAGTTCGAATCAAATCTGTATGATTCGTGATTTCTTTCCATTTCTATGATTTTTTATTTTATTTTTATATTCATGTTGCATTAATTTATTGATATTATTATTTGTGTATTGGTTTTTTTAAGAGGGCTATGGTTGCCATCATTGTTTATATCATGTTTATTTGTATGTATATTATTTTCAGCATTATTATCATTATCATCATGACTAATAATATTATCATCAACATTGTCATCATTTTCGTTCTGGTTTTGTTGCCGTTATTATCATTATTGCCGTTATTATCGTAGTTGTTAATACTTTCATCTTTACTATTGATGCAATCATAATTATCATTATCATACTGATAATAATGATTATCATCGTTATCATTGTTATTATCATCATTATTTTCATTACTATAATCATTATCAAGATTACCATTCACAAAGCTGTTATCAGATACTCTTACGATTTAGATGAAACGTCATTCTTTTTATTGTTTTTCTCCAACACTAAGGTATTTATTGTAAATTGTTCAATTTCCTCAACAGACTCATAGGAAAGAGTGTAAGATGTACAGAGGGACTTGATATGCAACTAAGGCACTAATATAATAGACAGGTGCCTCGTTCACCCACCTTTAGAGAAAGTTGATTAAATGGTACGAAGCACTTTCCCAGTCATACGCAGTCAAGCTCCTTGCTGAGTGTGAGTTGCCGGATCCTCCTGAAATAGATAATCTATTGTTGATACCTAAGGCATCAACCCTGAAGGGGCGTGAACGCTCAGTTCTTCATTTTCAATAAGTATATAGTTGTATCTTCTTGTGTGATAGACTTTATTAAATATAAAAAGATATCATACACAGGTAAAAAAAAAAATATTAGTGTAAAAAACGGCCAATTGATAATGTAAAAAAAAAGTATTCTCGAGAAATGATCAATAACTGTTATTCTTTTTTGTATGTACCAATAGTAGGTCCTAAATATATATTGACTTAGTAAGAGGAAAAATAAATAAAAAGTACTTTTGCAGCCTTTCATACGTTCTTCCTTGCAGTTATTGATACAATACCACATCCCAGAATGGAGTCTGCAATACAATAGTGATACCGCATAGTGACGCCAATCCGTGCACCACATCCTCAACTCGCTCTGTTGACCAGATCAAAGGAACAGAGTAAAGAAAGAGTATGATGTGCAGGGAGAAAGGACCAGATAAGCAAAAGGACTGCGTGGAAGGAGAGAGAAATTAAAATCAATAGAAGACGACAAAGTCATGGAAAAGAGGAAGAAGAAGGAAAAAGAAAACATTTGTCAAAGGGAAGACCAATTTGCAGTAAAAGCAGAAGTGGAATTCGATTAGATTGATCGTAGAAACGGATGATATTACAAAAAATTGTTTTAAAAGTATAAATACACTGGAGAGCACTCGGTGCAAAGCACAATATATCTTATATCGCAGTAGGAAGGAGAGCTAGAGAGAAAGTGAGAGTGTATGTGTGTGTGTGTATGAGAGAGCTAGAGAGAGCGAGAGAGAGAGAGGGGGGGGAGGGAGGGGGGAGAGACTTCAAAATACACAAGTTTTCCAAAACTGCAATATATGCATTTTTCAATATATGCATTTTGTATAACAATAAAAATATCCCTACCATCTGCGTAAAGTGCCAATTATAAGCAAAATTTACATAATGATGGATATGAAACTAACAAGCGAATAGGAAGGACTGGAAAAATGGAACAGGAACCCAATAGATATTTCTGAAACCCAAGGGCAGTCATCGATTAATAATCCTGGCCGCGTTATAGTGAACATTACTGTCCTATTCATGGTGGCGGCACTTATCCACGATTAATCAAATCAAAAATATGATACATGTCTCTCGGCAAACCAAAACCTGCGTTTTCCTCAGAATCCGCCTATGACAAATGTCTGCCTGGTGATTAACCAATCTATCAAAAAGGCAGAAAATGACCATGATCGAAACACGTCGGAGGTAATAAACTAAAGAATCCATGGAGCTTCACTGTCAGGGTTATAAAGGTTTGCTGCGATCTTGCAAGTTTGGTCGATCTAATTCAAAGAATTAAGATACGAGTGATGGAGAGAAAAGAAAGGAAAAAAAAAACAAAAGTTGAGTGCAATCCATGGAAAGTTTAAGAAACATATGCGTAACTAAAGAATCCAATACCTGAACGTCGGGAACACTAAGTTGGAAAGGTGTTTGTATAGCTGTTATTATCATCCTTATCTTTATCACCAGAATTATTACCAGTATCATAATTATTATTTTAACTAGTATTGTATCACCATTATAATTATAATGACAGCGATATGGCTAATATTCATTATTATCACCGTTATTAATTTTGTTGCCATCACTTATGTCATTATTGCTACTATCATTATTGATAGTATCTTCATTATCATCATTATTAGTATCATAATCATTATCATAAATATTGTTAATGTATTTATTTTATTGTGTTATTACCACTATTATTGGTATGATTATCACGATATGGTTAGTATTAACAACATCAAAGAGAGAAGCAAATGGAGGTGTCATGTTCCCATCTCATATACACATGTAACCAGAGCCGCATAGTGTCTTGCGTCCGCCACTAACACGACTTATTTCATTTCCTCAACGTCCCTGATCGAAGATTTCCGCGTCGCCAGTTTGTATGGTCGAGAATGCGGGCTATTGTCCCACTAGATGGCTCTTAATGGCAAAAGATACTACGCTTTTGTCCTCTTCTCAGACCCTGCATCAGTCTTCGTCCTTCCCCCCAAAGCCCCTCCCCCCAACCCCCAGCCCAACTACTGAGGCTCTCCACTCAACTCCGACCATCTTAATTTTTTTTTTGCACTTTCTACCTCCGCTTCCTTCGCTTTCTCTATTTATCGATGTCTAATTTTTCTCACAGGCTTTTTTTCAGATATCTACGTAACAGCTATTTCACCACCCTTCGTATGTATATGTATATATATATATTTATATATATATATATATATATATAATATATATATATATATATATATATATCATATATGTTGATATATATATATATATATATATATATACATATCTATGATATGTATGTATATATATATATATATATATATATATACATATACATATAGTATGTATATATATGTATATATATATATATATTGGGAGGATATATATATATAATATATATAAATATACATATTTATATTTATATTTATACATTTGCATATATATATACATATATAAATATCGTATATATATGGATATATATATAGTTATACTATATAATATTATATACACACAATGTATTAATTAAACATAAATATGTATGTTTATTTATATATTATATATATCTAATATATATATATATATATATATAGATAATATATCGATATATATATATATATATTGTGTATTTATATATTCATAGATGATGTTATATAAAGATATATATAAATATATGATATTTACATATATATATCTATATATATATAATATATAGATATATAGATTATATATATATATTAAATATTTATATATATATATATAAAATTATATAATATATATATATATATATATTTACTATATGTATATACATATATATGTTAATACATACTATATAATTTTAAAAATTATATATGTACATATATTAATAAATATATATATATAGATATAT
>NW_028234423.1:13164550-13167050 GCF_977035675.1 Penaeus japonicus | reverse complement strand
CTGCCCCCCCCCCCCCATTGCATTTTTTTTCTCTCCCTGTTTATTGTAAAATCCACCCCCGTCATTCCCCCACCCTCCCACCCTCGCTTTTTCATCTATTCTCATTTTTGTTAATTGGTGATAATTTTTTCTACGTATCGTTTCGTTAATTTCACTAAATAACTTTCCGTTAACATTCGGTAACGTAATATTTCACATCATTATTTTATGTCTCCCGATGTGTACGTTATTCGTTCATTTTACTATGCTACGAATGTTTAACAAATATTCTATGTTATCTTACGTTTGCTATTATTAACGTTTCAAGGTTATTCGTACTCTCGTAGAAATTCACATAAAGGTGTGACATTAGTCTTTCATACGAAACCGATAAAGTAACTATGTTTCGTTTACTTATTCTATCATTCTATGCTTTGATTTCTCTGCGTATTCTGCGTGAAATTACGATTACATTTTTCTACTTACAATGCATGATTTGTTTTTCTGTGCGTTAGTTAAGTAAATAACTGTAAATCACATCATATTCTTATGGCAATAACTTCGAAAATTCTTATGTAGAATTTCTAATGTCTGTGTGATTTTCTTCAGTTTTCGTTTCTATGCGAAATTTAACAATCGAACTTCTTCGAACAAAAATATATTCTCAAATTACATGTTTCAGATTCGTTATTTGATCTCGTGTGATTATTTTTCTTGTAAATTTACATATTTTTCTTTTTTGAATATGGTTTATACTATGAATTCGTATAAATGTAATTCACTTTGCGTTAGCATTTATTATATTTGCTCTATTATTATGGAAATTTAATAAAATTTATTTTCTTTTTGCTTTAATATACATTAAATTAAATGTATTTTGCATATCACTAGGTCATGACCTGACCTCACTTAACCCTTGACCCGTTCATATGGTCAATCTGAACATAAAACTTTGACAATGTGTTAATTTTCTCGCGACCATTCTGTCCCTTATGGTCAACTTCATGTCCGTGTTAATTAGGATGATAGCTTCACATGTGACCTTCGGTCACTTTATGACCGCGTTCTGTATGTGACCTTATCCTATGTCATTCTTGCACGTGTGAATTCGTAAAAAAAATCGTTTGCGACAATTAAGATTTATATATATATCTTAACTATGATTTTCTTTACATTTTCATTTATTTTATTGTCTGCATATATGTTGTACTATATTTCTAATGCATGACTTATATTTCTGCATCTTCTGTAACATGACATACTTTGTCATTTGTGAATCGTTCAATGGTCACACTCCTGACCTCACAACGGTCATCTTGTACTCCGATAATTATTTAACAATTTAAACTGTCTTTGTGAATTTCTATATTTCTCAACATTCGACAGTCTATGTTTTTGATAATTTTGTTACTCATATGACTTTGTGTACTTATGATTGTTAATTCATTACAATCTCTATGACAATTATTTCATATCTTAACATGTTTCATCACTTCATATTATGATTTATCATCACATTTAGCTAGAAATGTTGACAGATGCATGTTCGTTTCTTAGCTTTATTCCTATTTCATTGTATAGTCATCTTCGACTATCTTTGCATTTTTCATTGCATTATTGATTATTGTTACTTCCATATTTCATAATTTAATTGCAAGTAACTTTAATCATCATATGATATGATTGTCATTATTTTTATCTTTAAGCAATTGTCAACTTCGACAACATTAAGCTAATTATTATCATCATAGGCCTCTCCGAGTTTCCGACGTTTTGAAACATTTCATGGGTCAATCGGAACGCCAAATATCTTATCATGATATTACTGAACGAAACGTTCATTAGGACAGTCAGGAAAAGGTTTACTTATCATTTCATATTTTACAGCTTTTCAGCTTAATTTGCCTTTCTCCAGCTACTGTACCTCACTTATCGGGCCTTCGTTGCATGACGCCCATTGCATATGCATCTCACACCCTAATTTCGCGTAACTATGGTACCACAATTGAATAAACCGCGAATTACGGGTTAATTTTTCGCACTCCACTGCAACGCGCCTTTGGAGATCTTGACAACCTGACGTCACAATTAATTCTCTCAAACAGAGATAGCGCGCTTATCACTTATCAGACGTTCCAGGCTTGCTAACTCCGCATTTTTATTAGCTATGCACATATTAATGGTATTTCTTTCAGTTTGTCCCGATCTTGGCTATTACGCCGCACCTTATTTCAGAAGGACGAGTTCGGCCACGCAATTGAAATATCTTAGCATAGTCTAATAATTCATCATATTTATCTTTGTTCTCGAGCTAAGACAGCATTTCCCCACGGGACGAGTTCAATTTGGCGCATGATCTTACCGACCACTAGCATGGTCAACAAGGTAAATCACCTATTCCTCAACGGAACGACCTCCGGGTCAATGATATATTAATTTTGTTTTTCCTTCAGCTCTGATTAACATTTATTTTTTCCAATCTCATCCAATCTGACTCATGTCGTGCCTTCTAATTAACTGA
>NW_028234423.1:13134550-13137050 GCF_977035675.1 Penaeus japonicus | reverse complement strand
GGAAACAAGAAAAGTGGACTGAATATGTTGAATATCTATATCATTACCCTTTCTCAACCAATAAAAACACCCTTCGTGAACATAAATAAAAAAGGAACAGAAGATAATAATGACGAAGAGGAACCAGACATCTTGAGAAGGGAAGTAAAAACTGCTATAATGAGCTTGAAAATGGAAAACTGCAGATGATGATACACTAGCAGAATTGATCATAATGGGAGAAGCAACTGTCGATATGTAACATAAAATATGTAACATTGTATGGAAAACTGGTAAATGGCCAACTCAATGGACTAAATCACCAATTACATCACTTCCGAAAAAAGTTGATCCTAAAAAAATGCTATAACTACGGAACAATATGCCTAATCAGCCACCCGAGTAAATACCTCTTAAAGGTTATCAGTAACAGAATAAAAGCGAAAGCCTGAAACATACTCCCCGAAGAACAAGCCGGATTCAGAAGTGGTCGCAGTGCAATAGAGCAAATATTGAATGTGAGAATACTGGGAGAAAAGTACAGGAATCACCAAATGGAACTACATCACAACTCTGTTGATTTCAAGAAGGTATTTGACAGAGTCTTTGGCTAGTAATGAAGAAAGTCAACGTAGGCAATGATCTAGTCATTGTAATCAAAGCACCTTCAGACAACAACAGCAATGCAGCGCTAACCAGTAATGACGCCAAAGAATGGTTCCAAACTACAGTGGGAGTTCGACAAGGCTGTATACTGTCGCCATGTCTGTTCAACTTGGTTTTAGAAAGAATCATGACTGAAGCACTGGAAGGTTTCGAAAATAAGGTGAAAGTTGGTGGTAGGAAAATTCCGAACCTAAGGTTTGCAGATGATATTGATCTGATAGCTGGCTCAAGAGAAGATCTAACAGAGAGAATGGATGAATCCGAAAGGAAATTCGGGAGGGAGATTATGGGTGATAGAAGCAAAATACTAGTAAGCTCCAGCAACAATGTTTCAAGTGACGCTGAAATCAGAATTGACGCGGAGAAATTAGAGGGAGTGAAAACATTCCAGTATCTTGGATCAACTTTGAACGAAAAGGTTACATTGATACTGAAAGAAAAAAAGAGACTAGCTATTCTGACCAACAAACTCATAAAAATAGACGAACTATGAAAGTTCAAATTAACACATATTACAACCAAGCTGAAGCTCATTAGATCTTTAATTATGTCCATTGCCATGTAAGGCTGTGAGTCGTGGACCCACAACAAAAAAAATCTGTATTTGAGCTTGAATGTTACCGGAGAATTCTCGGCTTAACTTGGAAACAGAAGATCACAAACCAAGTAGTCATCAAAAGGATAAAAAGACTGATCGGGGACTATGAGCCATTACTAGAGGTGTGCCACTTCTAGCAAAAGGAAACTCCAATGGATTGGGCGCACAACAAGAAGATCTGGCACGCTAGCCCCTACTGTAATGCATGAAAGAAGAGCAAGAAAAAGGCACACTGCAATGCATGGAGTGGTTGAAGGAAGAAGAGCAAGAGGAAAGCACACTGCAATGCATGGAATGGTTGAAGGAAGAAGAGCAAGAGGAAAGCCTAGAAGAGTACGGATAGAGGACATTAAGGACTGGACCGGGAGGAGCGTAGGATCTTGCTTGAGAGGCTGAGGATCGAGAAGCATGAAAGGAGACGGGGCTCAAATCTATTGTTATCATATCATGTTTTTATAATTATTATCATCATTATTAACACATTTATCTTTATTATCTGCCATATTATTACTGTTACCATCAACATCAATGTTAGTATTACTATCATTGTTGATATCATTATTGTTATTACTGTTATTTTATTATTGTTGTTGTCATGATTATCATTATCAGTATAATCATTTTCTAATCTCTTCATTATCAGTATCATAATTTCTTATCATTATCATTATTGATAGTGTTAGTATTATTATCATTATTATTATTGATAGTGTTAGTATTATTATCATTATTGTTATTGATAGTGTTAGTATTATAATCAAGATTATTATTACTATTATTGTAGTGGAAAATTATAGACTTCCCAATATTTATAGATATTATGATACGGTATATTACCTAAATTTGGTTCTGGCGCAATAGATCCATGAGTCTCAGGTGGTTTTAAACATATGAAACCTTACATTTAAAATCATTCCGTAAAGACTAGTCAACTGGTCGATTAAAAAGGCAATATAAAAGGAGCATCCGTATTCATATATACACAAAGCCAATATACAATTACAACTCATAATGCACTTGTTTAATAAAAGAAGGAAGATAAAACCATCACAACGCGAGAAACAACAGTTCAAATCATCCTAAAGGTCTCTACCAGAAAAGGCAAACTTCTCTCCATAACGTTCTGTGATAATATCTTGTCTGATTGAAGGGTTCCGTGAAAAGAATGAACAAGGAACCCAGTGTAGCGTTATCATTTATTGAGGACAACTGTATTTGATAAGGTTACAAGGCGGACAATAGACAGAGATGTACATC
>NW_028234423.1:13112430-13116057 GCF_977035675.1 Penaeus japonicus | reverse complement strand
GCCATTAGGGTGCTGAGGATTCTTAGTTTTGTGTAGTATGCCGGCAAGATCTTTCCAAATATCTTTCAATCTGATCACATTTCTGGCGATGGGTCGTCGTAGCAGTCGTATGAAAATGAAGCCCCAAGATAGATGAAATCGTTTATAGTTTCGATGGTTTCTCCATTCACAATGAGGTCTCCTATTCCAATGTTATCCGGATCACCAATCGTCTTCATCACATTTTTTAAAGAGTGTTGAGTCTCAAGCCTGTCAGTTCACTTGCCACTTTGACTCATGTGACTCGGGGTTCTAATTCCTGCATAGATGGCCAACGAGAATGATGTCATAAGCCTATTGGAGGGTAGCCACGGTCCGCCCTCCAGCTTTCACCGATCCTTTGAAATTTTCAAGGGCATCTCTTTTGATTTTCTCCGAGTAGATAATGAAAAGATGAGACGATAGAATGCATCCATATCGAACACCTTGACCATTGTTAAAGAAGTGGTTCTTACAGCAGCTTTTTGGTTGACGCAATTTTTTTTTTTTTTTTTTTTTTTTTTTTTCGAGATGTGTTATGCGTGCTGGAAAATCCCATCTTGATCATCGACTTCCACAAGACTTCATGCACAACGGTGTCGAAGGCATTTCGAGAGTCTATATAACAAAGGTACATGTTATGACGGCAATATCTATGTATTTCCATTATCAACTTGAGATTAACAGATTGTGCGTTTGTGCGTTTCATCATCCAATTTGACTTTCAACGGGGAGGTCCGGCTCTCGATAACCTTGAGGGCATTGATTTCAGACTGGCTCAATGGACCTTCAGCAGAGAATATATGTTCATCGCTGAGTTACTAATCATTCTAATACATAAGACTTTGTCTTTGGCTAAATGGTTGAATGCAGTCTTAGTTAATGAATGTTGACCTAGGCCATTCGGTATCGCTTTGGCCAATATCTGTGTGAGTGCAGAGGATGTCGAGTGGAGGGGAAAGGGAGAAAAAAAAGTGAGAAAGAAAAGGTCTGATGGCACATTGTCTCCGCCATTCCTGACAAATTTTGAAGCCACTACGTCAATGTCTGTACTTTTGCTGTTCTTTAGGTTTTTGTTGCCTTTGCAAATTTTGCTGCACAGGGGAGTTGGTTCTTCCACTTCATGATCCAATATGATGTTGCTGTGGTTCACGTGTTCATTGACTTTGTAGAGGTCTTCACAGCACGCCTTCCATCTCTCTTTGACATCTCTGCATAATGCAATACCATCTTCATCTTTTATTTGTCGATTTCTTGGTTTCTTGATAGAGATCTTTTGTTGGGTTGATTATTGAGTTTTCCTCAATATTTTTATACATTTCGTTGATTTCAGATTTTCGTCTCTTCTCACCAGTCTTTGTACAGTCGCATTTTGGCTTTTGTATTGATCATTGGTTTCAGGATTCTCTTTCTTTTCTCAGTCTCAGTTCATGTTTCTTCTGAGAGTACGCATTCTTCATTGTGTTCTTTCTTTATATAGTTTCTTTTATGATTTGAAACAATTTTTTTCTTCCCCAACTTCCATAGTTTATTCGCGTGGAGCTCTTTCATGCCACACTCTAGTAGTGCCTGGAACTTGTTTGAAATGCTCACTCTGTCGTCTTGGTCCAGAGTTGTGAGATCCAACCTCAGAGTAGTTGGAAACTGAGGTACCTTCTTCAGTTTCATCTCGATCTGCGCTTCAGGAAGCTGGTGGTCACTATTGCAGCCAGCTCCTAGTTGGGTCCTGACCTTTTCGATCATTCAATATGTAGTCAATTTTATTTCTGTTGCTTTTGTCAGGTGATGTCCAGGTGTACAGTCGCCTTAAGTGCTGGGAGATGAATGTGTTTGCCACTGTCGCATTGTTTGCTTTGCAGAATTCAATCAGGACTTCTCTCTCATCTCTAACACCAAGTCCATTGATTCCATGCACTGTTGAAGTGGTGACAGCTGTCTTCAATTTTGTATTCATATCCCCCACCATGATTTTTATTTCGCGTTTTAGGATCAAATCTTGGGTGTCCTGTAGCATGCTGTAGAATTCCTCTAGTTCTTCATCACTTTCAGCACTTGTTGATGCATAACACTGCATAATGGTGACTTTGTATGGTTTGGCTTGAAGGCACAACTTCAGTATTCTGTCTGAGACTGGAGAGTATTCCATCACTCAGGTGTCCGTCTCTCATATATATATATATATAGCGTATTATATATAAATAATTACGATATATAGTATTATACTATATACAGTAGTAGTATACTCATATATCTGATTGTGTGTGTGGTGTGGTGTGGTGTGTGTTGTGTGTGAGTGTGTGTCCTGTGTGTGTGGTGTGTAAATATATATATGCAATATATATATATCGTATATATATTATTATATATATATATATGAATATATAGTCCATATATATGTTAATATATATAAATAATATAAGTAAATACGTGAGAATGATTAAGAGTGTATATATATACATATATATATACATACATAGATATATAATTATATATATATATATAATATATTATACATATATATATAAATATACTATATATATATATATAATATATGTGTGTGTGTAGTTTTGTGTGATTAGTTAGTGGTGTGTGTGTGTGTGTTCTGCTGTGTAGATTGTGTGTATGTGTGTCTGTGTCGAGCGTGGGTTTGTGCGTGTTGTGTGTATGTGTATTTCAAATATCCCTACACACCCACACACACAGCACACACACATACCTAAATATATAAATATAAATAAATTAAATATGCGAATAAATCTATATATATATATAATATACAGTATAAATATATATAGTATATATACATATAAATGGTTTTGAATGTATATGTCTTCACAAATAACATATATATAATATATATAATATATGATATGTATAGTATATCATATATAATATGTATAGTATAAATATATATGTGTGTGTGTGTGTGTGTGTCTGTGTGGTTGAGTGTGAGTGTGTTGTGTTTATATAAATAAATATAATATATAAAATAATGTTAAAATATATATATAAAGAAAGTATAAATATATATACAAAAGAACCTAAAAATATTGATATATAGTCTCTATTAAATATATATATAAAAATACAAACACATCATGACAACATATATATAAAATATAATATCAAATAACAAATTTATATATAAATGAACTAACAGTAAATATAATTATATTAAATATAATCTCCTCAAACAAGCATACAAAAATATATATCATATTCAAAGTCTAACTAATAACATAGTATAATAAGGATATATCTATGTATATATATAAACCAACATATATCTATAATGATCTATTATATAGTAAAGTGATACTCTATTATAAATCTATAGAAAATCTGCTATATATAATAACTATAACATTATAAATAATTAAATACATACAAAACAAATATATCTCGATATATATATATATATATAAAGTATATATATAAATTATCTATCAAGTAATATATATATATATATATATAACAAAATATATATATATCTTATTATATCTACATTAAATATAGCATCTATATAAAGTAAAATATACTTTATAAGTATATATAAACAATATATAAATACACATCCCATAACTATTATATATTTTATATATATATATA
>NW_028234423.1:13092814-13099830 GCF_977035675.1 Penaeus japonicus | reverse complement strand
AAACTTTGTTTAAGACCCTTTGAAATTCCTTTAAATTTAAAATTTTTTCTTGGGGGGTTGAAGGGAAATTTTTAAAAATCCCTTAATTTTTTTGTAATATTTGCCACCTAACAAATCGGGAAAAAAAAATTTAAAATATGATTTTTAAAAATAACAAATGTAATGTATTTATGTATAAAGATTCTTAACCCAACCCCACACAAAAAAATTCTACTAAAATTTATATTTAATTTAAATAATTAATTGTATATAAAAATATATATATATATATTGTATGAAAAAATTCACACTTTTTGGTGAAAGTTAAAAATTTTTTAAATATTAAAAATATAATATATATATATAATATAAAATAATTAAAATTTAAAATTTTTAAAAATATATATAAATAAATATAAAACCCTAACCTTTTATATAAAATTGGGGTTTAAATCAAAATATACACACATGTAAAATATATAAAAAAAATTTATAAATATATATATAAATATATATATATTTTTATTATTATTAAAAATTTTAAAAACACACACGCAAAGCACACGGACCCACACACACACACATTATATAAAAAAATTTATATATATATAATATATATACAAAATATAAAAAAATAATATAAAATTAATATATTTTATAAAAAATATTATATATATAAATACATTATATATATATAATATAAAAAGAATAAAATATAATTTTGTGGGGTGTGGGGTGTGTGTGTTGGGGTAAAATTTTTTCCCCCAACCCCGGGGCAACCTTTTCCCGGCAAGGGTATGTTATACAAACCCATTTCAATTCGGGATTATTGGTTTTCAAACTTTAAAAAGAAAACCTCAGGGCTTCCGACTTTTTTTGTTAAATTTTCGGAAAACCAAAACCACCGGTGCCACAGGTTGTCAAAAAAATTCGCTAACATTTTCAAATTTGTATATAAAATTCCATGGGGCTAATTTTGATCCTAGCTGACAATCCTTTTTGGGGCGGCGGTTTTTAGTTGGTTTTTTACTGCACTCTCGGGGCATTTTCCCGGAAAAAAAAGGGGGGGGAGAGGTTTGACTTTCCCATCCGGGGCCCAATTTTTATATAATTTTAAAAATATATATATAAATAATATTTTATATAAAATATTAAATATAATTTATAATAATGTTTTATTTATTCCCTATCTCATACCCATACCACCCAATATAATAAATTTTTATATATATAATATAAAAATATATATATAAATTTAAAAATTTTAAAAAAAATATAAATTTTTTTATGTTTAAAATAATTTTTTTATATATATATATTTAAAAAAAATTTTTAAAAAACTATATGTTGTTTGCATATTTTTTTCATATTCCCCAACACTACCAAACCCCCCAAAATTATAATTTATTCTTTTCTATCTATCTATTTCCTATCTATCAAACTATCCCATCTATCTATCTAAACTATCTATCTATCAACTATCTATCTATTTTACTATAATATATATATTTTATATATATATTTTATGAAATGTATAATATGTTATTTGATTATGTATTTATAATATGTTTTTTACACATAACACTCCACACCCACACTTTTTTATTTATATATATAATAATTATATATTTTATATTTATATTTAAATATAAATTTTTAGGTTTTTTATAACTTTTACACATGCCCCACACACCCCCCCCAAAAACCCCCCAAAAAAACCACACCCACATAATATATTTATTAAATATAAATATTAATATATTATAAAAAATATTTATATTTAAATATAAAAAATTTTTTATAGATTTTTTATATTTTTTTATAAAATTTTTTAAAATTTTAAATGATAAATTTAATTTTTAATAATTTTGTTAAAAATTTTTTTTAAAAAAATTTATACAACACCCATTAAATTTTTAAAATAAATTATAAAATTTTATAATATAAATTTATATATATTTTTTTTATTTTTTTTTTTTTCTTTCAATACAGGGGAATAAAAAAATATTAAAATATAAATAATAAAATAATAATATATATATATAATTTACACCACCACCCCACACACACACATAAATTAAATATATATATATAATTTATATATTTATAAATAAAATTATATAAAAATAAATATATATTTTATAAAACCACATATTTAAAATCCCAAAATTTATATAATATATATAAATTATATAAAAATATAAATATATATAAATCAAAAATAAAATTAATTATTTTTAAATTTAAAGAAACCCACACACACAAAACACAAATTAAATAAAAAAAATATAAAAAAATAAATAATAAATTATAATATAATATAAATAATTATAAAAATTCAAACACCAAAACAAAACACCCCACACACACAACCCTTACACACACACAAAAATGTGTAAATTTTAATATATAAATATATAGGGGGGTATATTTTATATAATATTAAAAATATATATAATATTAAAAATTTAAAAATATATGCAAACACCGAAAAAAAAGAAAAATTTTTCCCCCCATTTTTTTTACAGGCAAACAACAGGGAGGGAACGATGAAAACACTCCCCCCCTTTCAATTTAAAATTGCCAAGAAAGCCCCACTCCTTGGGCCCTCCCAACCTCCCTACATCCCTGTTTTGTTTCCCCGAGTAATAATGGCGTGAACAAACACCCCCAAGTTTTCCCCAGCTGGTTTTCAATTTTGCCCCGCTTTTGGGGGCGGGAGGGTCTTCCCGCTGGCTTTACAAAAGAATTTTTTCCCCACACCTTGATTAACGGATTTTTTTACATCACAATACCGTTTCAGATTGGGCATTAAAAAAGTTTTCTTCTTTTCTTTTTTAAATGGTTTTTCATTCTTCAGGGAAAAAACTTTTTATTTTTTTAATATTTATTATATAATATAAATATAAAATATATATATTTATATATAAAAATTTATAAAAATTTTTAAAAATATGTAAGGGAAATAAAATTTTAAAATTTTTTTTAAAATAAATTTAAAATATATGAAGGGGTTTTAAAATATATAAAATATATTTTATATATATAAAATTTTATAAATTTAATATATATATATATTTAAACCCATATAAGAAAAATATTTAAATTATATATAATATTAAAAATATTAATATTTATTATATTTGCAGTATTAAAAATAATATCACGTCAGCCGTATCAAACCCTGGAGGAAATAGGCCCTCTCAATTTTTCCCCGTCCCTTGGTCTTTTCCCTATTCCAGTTTTTTCGCTATAATTTTTCGCAATTCCCGCCCATCTTGCCCTTTGGCCCCCCCGTTGGTTTTCTTTGGGGTCGTGTATTTCCCCATTCGTTGTTTTCTTTGGCCCCCTGTTGTCTTTTCTCCGATATATATCCCGCCCACTGCCACTTTTTCTTCTTAATGCTCTTGTATACCCTTACATTTGTTTGTTGCCTAAATCCATGTGGCTTTCTTCCTGTCTCTTAAGCTAACTCCTAGTATAAATCTTTCCATTCCTCTCTGAGCACTTGCAAATTTTTCCTCTCGTTTACTTTGGTCTAGTCCATTTTCTGACCCAAATGTTATGACGGGGAGGACACATTGGTCAAAAACCTTTCTCTCTTTAATATATTGTGTGTACCAAAAGCACCCCCAACCCCACCCTGATTCCCCGGGTTTTAAATCTAGGTTTTTCGCAGGATTTTATTCGTTTGGATGAGTTGCCCTAGGTATACATGCTTTTTTACTGCTTCTAGTACTTCGCCCTGTTTTTATATTTGCTTAACTGGGTCCGACTGTTGAACATGACTTCAGTCTTTTTCATGTTTATTTTAAGGCCAATCTTCAGACTTTCCCTATTGAAATTGCTTAGTAATTGTTTAATTCATTTCCTGACTCTCCAAAGAGAACATGTTATCTGCAAATATTAAACTACTTAAGTGTTCACTCCCTATTTTAATCCCTTTTCCCTTCCAACCCTTCTGGAATACACCTCCAAGCAAGCTTTAACAGCTTTGGTGAGATGGTGTCGCCCTGCATAACACCTTTTTTTATTAGTATTTATCGGTTTCTGCGTGGGCTTTGATTGTCGCTGTACCGTCTCTATAATATCCCCCTGATAATCTCCGATATATTTCCTTACTCATTGTTTACGAATTGCATCTATACTGCTGCTATCGTACCGAATAGAAATGCATTTTCATAATCTACGAATGCCATACATTGGGCTTCCTATATTCGTTTGTTTTCTCTTTTATTTGGGTTAGTGTGTGGATATGGTATATAGTTAAGAATCCGCTGCGGAACCCTGCCTATTCCCTGGGTTGTTTTGGATCAAATGTATCGGTGATGCAGGCTGTGATGATTTTTGTGAACAGTTCATAGATTACGAAAAGGAGTCTTATAAGTCGGTAATTCTTTATGTCTTTTGTGTTCCCCTTTTTGTGTATGAAAGTTATTATTGCGTTTTTTTTCTTCAGGATTTCGGGGTTTTACCGTAGATTAGTCATTTGTTAAATAGATTGGCTAGTTGTATATTTTGTTGTTTATTTTTCAGTGTTACAGGAGCTACTCTTTTGCCCACACTTTAGAATTCCCTGATATTCTTTTTGAGGTGCTTGTGAACCTACTCCTAATTCATGTTTGCTATCCAGAGATATATATCTCCATTATAATGTGTCCATCATTTAGTAATTTCTGCCCTTCGCCTAGGTTTCTAACTTCTAAAAGTCCTACAATAAGTCCTTACATTGTATGTGCAAAGGTTCATCAGTGTTAAGCGGCCTGGGTCTAACCGGATAATTTTAGCACCCTCTGCTCCAGAGCAATCCTGATCGCTACAGTAACCAGGTGCTCCTTCGCTTCCGGGGAATGAGGGCCGTTGTCTTGATTGGGAAATCATATTTAAGAGGGGTGTGGCCGGATACCCCACCTACTGGCCTTAATTGTATCTTGGTGGGGGGGGTGGTAGTAATTTAGTCAGGTGACTGCTATCAAAAGCATGTTTGAGCTTATCTCGCACGGTACTAGATCATAGCATCCCCCGATCTAGCTCACTACTTATTGCTCTACTCCAGTGAAAATGGGCATTTATTTTATATACACGCACCTGCGCTCGTATGCTCACGCATGCTCACGAGCGCGCACACATCCACACACATGTAAGTGCATATATAGATTGCGCCTATGCTTGCACAGCATAGGATATATGATTTTATACATATGCAATTATACACACATTCATAGCGAAATATGTACATAACACTCATTATGTATATAAACAATGTCTACACGTGCATACATACGCACGTGAATTATAATGTGCCCATGCTTTATAATTTGCTTAAATATATATATAGTAGGAAATAGTATATACATACCTGGCAATATTTCGGAGACGTATCGTGATTATAGTAGTTATTTGCTAGTTGGCACCGGCGCCATGACCGTCCCGATGCGGCCGCGGTCGTTAGGGTCGCCATCGCTTGAGTTTGGGCATTCTTTAGGAATAATTTTTTGTCTGGCGAATGTTCCTTGGCACTGGCACTAGGTCGGCGTCTAAGGGGTGCGTAGATGCGACGTTTGTCTCGATTTTTGTTGGGTTGCTTGGATGTTATGCTTTTGAATTTTTAAGATGTTCAGACATCCTCAGATGCTTTCACACTGTATGGTATACTCGTAAATCACTATGATAGGTGGCATAGTTTAATTTTCTGACACCTTCGATACGTTTGAAAACACAAGCTTTCCTATGGCATTCTTTCTTTTTCGAATTTTCTATAACACCTAGGCAATTTCTGATTTTTATTTCATTTGTATATGCACTCTAGACATTAATAAATATTTTCACCTTGGCTGGTGGCGCCATGGATCACTGAGTATAATTTTACACTTATTAACGCTGACCTAACGACGATACCTCTCCTACCCGTTCTCATATATATATTTGTGTGTGTCTGTGTGTATGTATACATATACATACATATAAATAAATAAATATATATATATATGCATATATATATACATATATACATATATATATTTATATATATATATATATATATATATAAATATATATATTAATAATATATATAATATATATACATATAATAAACCCATATACATTTATAATACAGTATATATATATTATATATATATAATATAGATTTATAATATAAAAAATAATACAAAAATCGTATATGCACACCCACACCCAACACACACAAACCCCATACACACCACACACACACACACCACACACACACACACACACACACCCCACACACACCCCACACATATATTAAATAAAAATTATATAAATATATATTATATATATTTTATATATTTTATATAGTATGTATATGCACACCCACTCACCACACAAACACCCAACCCAACACCCACCCAAACCAAAACATAAAACCACACACACACGCACACACACAAAACACACCCCACACCACACACACACCACACACACCACACACACACATATATATAAATATATATATATATATATATATATTATATATTATAATAATTTTATATTTTATAAAAATTCACACCCACAAACCCCCACACACACACAACACCCCACACAACACACACACACCACACAAAACACACACATACAAAACACACACCCCACACACACACACACACACACAACATACATACCCTACATATATATATATATAATATAAAATAAATATATTTAATATATAAATGTATGTATGTAAAGTATGTAGTACATAATAAACAATTCCCATATCAAACTATCTTAAAATAAATACATATATATATTTATATTATATATATTATATAGAAATAGATATAATAGTAAAGGGGGGGTTTATTATAAATTACAAGGGGGGGGGGGTCTGGGATATATATATATATAATATATATAAATATATATAATTTTATAATTGTTTTGTATTATGTACATATAAAACATATATCTATACAAACAAACTATCTAACTTCTATCTATAAATATATATATACATATAAAAATATATTATATATATATATTTAAAAATAAAAATAAATATTATA
>NW_028234423.1:13085314-13087814 GCF_977035675.1 Penaeus japonicus | reverse complement strand
ACTTTATATATATATTTAATATGTATTATATATAATATATATAACATATATGTATATATGTATATATATATGTATATATTCATATTTAATATATACATTATATATATATTATGATATAGTATATACATATATATATATATCTATATATATATATATATATATATAGATGATTATATAAATATATATTTTTATATGTATATTGTATAAATATATGCATACATGTATGATATATATTTTATAAATTCATATATATATATATTTATATTTATATATATTATATATAGATATATATATATATTATTTTATACTATATATATATACACAGTATATATATATTCACATGTATCTTTACATAATATATACATACTTATATAAGATATATAAATATATATTATTTATATATATATATATATATATATATTTATATATATAGATATATTTTTAGATTCACTTCAGTAATATACATATACAAAGGTTTCCTTATATACATATATCTATATATATATAGATTTATATATATATATAATATATATATTTAGATAGTTTATATGTATTTATATATATATTATATTAGATATTATAGTATATATATATTATATATATTTATATTTTTAATATATATATATATAGTGTGTGTGTTGTGTGTGTGTGTATGTTGTGGTTGTGTGGATGTGTGCAAATTATACATACATACATACATACATATATATATTTATATTATATAGTATATTTATTATGATATATATTTATTTATGTTATGTATATTGTATATTTACAATATATATATATATATAGTTATAGTTTTATATATATATATATATATATTATATATCCATATATACATATTTACACATACAATTACAATACACGAACCCACACACCTCTCCACACATAAATCTATATATATATATATATATATATATATATATTATATATATATTATATATATTTATATATATAGTTTTATATATACATATATTAAAATATAAAATTTTATATATATATATATATTTATATAATTAATTATATATTATATTATATATATATTCTATAATATAAAATACATCTACATATGAATTTTTATCCATTTAATATGGAATATATATATACATATATATAAATATATTGTATATATTTATACTATCAAATATATTAAATATATATGTATTATATATATATATATATATATTAACTAATCTATATATATATATTTAAAATATAGAGAGAGAGAGAGAGGAGGGAGTGAGAGCGGGAGAGAGAGGAGATATGTATAATATATATACATATATACATTATATAATATATATTCTATATTATATTTATATATCATCTTCTATTATACATACTTTACAATATACATATATTATATATATATTATATATATAATATATATATATATATATCATATATATTATATATAAATGCCTACTATAAATTTATATAGTTTATATATATAAATATATATAATTATTTATTTCTATTTATAAAAATAAATATCTGTATATATACATATATATACAAATATATGTATATATATTTACTTAATCTGCCCATACATATTATACAAATATATATAAATATATATATATATATATATATATATTTAAATATATAAATATATAATATATATATATATATATAAATTATATATATTATATACTGCCGATATCACATATTTTATACATACAAATACAATACGCAACACACATATTACACACATCACACACATATACCAACTAACGCACACACACCACCCGCACCACACACACTAACACACACACACAACAACACACATTATAGATATTTATTTATAATAATATATATATATATATTATTTATATATATATATATGTAAGATATGTTAAATCTGATCGATGTATATATATATTTAAATGTACTATACTATATATTGCTATATATGCGATATATATATTATCTATATATATATATATATAGATATATATGTATATATATTATTTATATATATATATATATATTATATATATATATTCATATATATTTATTTAAACAAATTATAATGAATGGGCACATTATAATTCACGTGCGTTGTTGTGCACCCGTGGACACTGATAATGTATGGGTGCTGGTGTGCATACATACGCGCGTAGACAAACCATTTGGGAGTATACGCATAATTGTTATGTGTATAATGTATGCGTTCTTGTGTACATTCGGGCACAATCTATATATAGTAACGAATATAAGTGCAGGCACGGGAGCGCGCATAACCATGCAAACATGCATTTTTGCGTAGGCCCTGCACGTATATATATAAACAAACGTCCAAATATCCATTCTTACATGAGTAGACTGGAAGGTCATGAGATACGATCGGGGGTAATTACGCCAAGATCTCACTAAGTAAACATAGTGTGTGATACATAAGTCTAAAGAGATGTGATAGAAGAGATTTAAATGGAGTAGCCAGACCGGAATTAAATATTATATCCCCCCACATTACACAAATAAGGGGCCGACA
>NW_028234423.1:13075314-13080314 GCF_977035675.1 Penaeus japonicus | reverse complement strand
TATATATATATATATATATATGTATATATATATATATATATATATATCTATCTATATAAATTATTTTGATATATATTCATATATATTTATTTAAACAAATTATAATGCATGGGCACATTATAATTCACGTGCGTGTGTGTGCACGCGTGGACACTGATATGTATGGGTGCTGTGTGCATACATACGAGCGTAGACAAACATTTGGAGTATACGCATAATTGCTTATTTGTATATGTATGCGTCTATGCTGTACATTCCCGGGCACAATCTATATATAGTAACGAATATAAGTGCAGGCACGGGAGCGCGCATAACCATGCAAACATGCATTTTTGCGTAGGCCCTGCACGTATATATAAACAAACGTCCAAATATCCATTCTTACATGAGTAGACTGGAAGGTCATGAGATAGATCGGGGGATACTAAGATCTCCTAATAACATGCGAGACTAACTCAAATGTGTTATTGGAGATTAATGGTAGCCTCCGGATTAAAATTACTCCCCCCACCATGCACAAATAAGGCCGACAGGTGGGGGTATTAGGCCACACCCCTCTTAAATATGATTTCCCAGTCAAGACAACGGCCCTCATTCCTGGAAGCGAAGGAGCCCCTGGTCACGGCGGCGATCAGGATCGTTCTGGAGCAGAGGGTGCTAAAAATATCTGGTTAGAACCAGGCCGCCTAAAGACGATGAATTTATGCATATACAATGTAAGGACCCTGAGAACAGAATCTGATCTTTTGACACTGCTTGAGGAACTTCCATTTATTAAATGGGATATTGTAGGACTCTCTGAAGTTAGGAGACTAGGCAAAGAGCAGAAATTACTAAATGATGGGCACTTATTATATTGGTGAGGTAAACCCTTGGATAGCAAACAAGAATCTGGAGTTGGTTTCTTAGTTCACAAGCGACTCGAAAAGAATGTTAGGGAATTCTGTAGTGTGAGCAAAAGAGTAGTTTCTGTAATACTGATTATGGGGGATTTTAATGCCAAGATAGGAATAAGGGAAGATGGAGAAACCTCGGTTGGGAAACATGGAATAGGCAACAGAAATGAGAGAAGGCAAAGGCTGATAGCATTCGCTGAAGCTCGATCCCTTAAAATTATTATTACATTCTTCGCAAAGAGACCCAGGAGGAAATAGACATGGAAATCACCATCCGGCATTAAAACCGAAATTGACTTCATAATCACCAATAGCGCGACATTGTACAAGACGTAACCATTATCAATAAAATAAATGTCGGTAACGACCATAGACTGGTCAGAAGTAGAGTAAAATTACAGCTAAGAAGGGATCGAAATAAGCTCATACAGAAGCCTCTCGTTAATCTAATCAACATTAAGAATAGGGCGACGGAATTCAATATCAACATCCGAAACAAATACTCAGCTCTCGAAGAAGATCTTGACATAGACCAAAAGAACGACCAATTCAGTAAGGTATTAACGGAAGCTGCATTTGAAATAGGGGGTAAAGACGAAAAAGAAAAGTTCAGTAAGCTTTCGATGGAGACAAAAGAACTTATGAAACAGCATAGGGACATGAAAATAACATCAGTCAGAGACAAGATAGAATCAACAGAGCTGACTAAGACGATAAACAAGAAGCAGAAAGAGGATGTGCGCAAATTTAACATACGAAAAATAAACGAAGCTCTGCTTACCGGCACCAGACCTTAAGGACAAACAAAGAGGAAAACTGGCAGGTAGGAATAGGAAAAAAACAACAAATGTATGCAATAAAGAAACCCAAAGGAGAGGTGACATACAATAAAAATGAAATTATCTAAGGAGAGGTGACATACAATAAAAATGAAATTATCGCGACTCAAACGATCAACCACATACGGAGACAAATACAACAATTGGAGACGTTCCAAACATCACGGTAGATGAAGTAAATAGGGCACTAAAAAGCATGAAAAGAGGAAAGAAAACACTCAGGTGAGAGAACGGTTATTAGATTTATTAGAGGATATTACACACAACACACACACCACACACATATACACATTTATATATATATATATATATATATATTATTTATATAATATATATATCATCTAAATCCTCTAATCTAATACATTTAATCTTCCTTCAGCGACCATCGAAAAGCCCACGCAGAAACTCAATAAATTTAAAAACTACCAATAATAAAGGGTGTTAGGCAGGGCGACACCATCTCACCGAAGCTGTTTACAGCTTGCTTGGAGGAAGTATTCAAGAAATTAAATTGGAAGGAGAGAGGGGTTAAAATAGGGAATGAGCACTTAAGCAATCTAAGATTTGCAGTTGACATTGTTCTTTTCGGTGAGTCAGCAGATGAATTACAACAATTAATAAGCGATTTAAATAGGGAAAGTCTAAAGATTGGCCTTAAAATGAACATGAAAAAAACTAAAGTCATGTTCAACAGTCGAACCCCAGTTAAGCAAATACAAATACAGGGCGAGGGCAGTGAACGAGTATGTATACCTAGGGCAACTCATTCAGTCGAGTACATCCTGCGAAGCCGAAATAAAACGGCGAATCAGGATAGGTTGGAGTGCCATAGTAATATATTACGAGGTCGTCTGTCACTATGTCTAAAGAGAAAGATTTTTTGACCAATGTGTCCTCCCCGTCTTGACATATGGATCAGAGACATGGACTACGACCAAGGCACTCGAGAGGAAATTAGTAAGCGCCCAAAGAGGAATGGAAAGGCTTATGCTAGGAGTTAGTTTAAGAGACAAGAAAAAGTCCACATGGATCAGGCAAAACAAAACACAGTAGAGGATATACTCAAGAGCATCAAGAAGAAAAAGTGGCAGTGGGCTGGACATATATATCGGAGACAGGACAACAGGTGGACAAAGAAAGCAACAGAATGGGTAATACACGACACAAAGAGACCCACTAGATGGCGGGATGAAATAGCGAATTTCGCAGGAGTAAACTGGAATCAGAGGACACAAGACAGGAATGACTGGAAAAGATTGAGAGAGGCACTGCCTGTATTATTCCTGCAGTAGAATGATACAGGCTGATGATATATATATATATATATCTTATATATATATATATATATATATATATATATATATATATATATATATATATATATTATTATATATATATATATATATATATATATATATTATATCTATATATATATATTATATATGAATATATATGTATATAATATATACATACATTACATATATATATATATATATATATATATATATATATTATATATAATATATATATATATATATATATATTATATATATATATTATATATTATATATATAATATTATTTATATATATATATATATATATTATATATAATAATATATATACATAATATATATATATATATATATATATTATATTAAAATAAATATATATAATATATAAATATATATTATATATAATATAATATATATATATATATATATATATAATATTATAATATATATATATATAATAATCTATATATATATATATATATATATATATATATATATATATATATTATATATATATATATATAATGTATATATATAAAAAATCAGATATATATTATATTATATATATAATATAATATATATAAAATATATAATATATATATATTATATATATATATATATATAATTATATATATATATATATATTATATATATATATGTATATATATACATGTATTATATATATAAATATAATATTATATATATATATATATATATATATATATATATATATATATATATATATATATATATATATATATATATATGTGTGTGTGTGTGTGTGTGTGTGTGTGTGTGTGTGTGTGTGCGCGTGTGTGCAAATAATAGGATATCAATATTTATATCCTTATTATTATTATTGATATATCATATCGTTATCATTTCATTATCATCATCATTAATTTCATCTTTGTTATATTTGAAACTATTTTTATTAATTTCATTATAATTCTTATCATCGCTACTATTATTATTACCATAATGATCATTATTATTATAATCCTCATTATTGTCATTATCATCATTTATATCATTTGTGCATTATTATCATTATTAATAATATAATTTAATATCATTGATATTAATATTATTGTTATAGTTATCACTACCATTATTATCATTACTATTATTATTGATATTCTTATCATCATTAATATTATAACTATAATGATCTTTTTGTATCATTATTATCATCTCCATCCGTATTATCAGTAGTATTATTGCCATTATCATCAAAATTATCATTAATGCCATCTCTTCATTACTATCATTATTATCATTACATTTGATATCATTAGTATTAGAATTAGAATCATCATCTCAGTATAATCATCATTGGTTATATGATTGTAATGGCTATCGCCATTTTATTGCTATCATCGTTACTTTTATGATTATCAGTATCATTATTATTATTATCTGTATTACTATTATTATCATAATTAATATCATTATCATTATTATTATTATCCTTATTGGTGTCATTATGTATTATTATTATCATCAGTGTTATTATCATTATCATTATGATCATTATTATTGTTATAACAACTGTTACTTGCATCGTTATCATTGCATCATTATCTCTATCACTCCAAACTCTGTTGTTATCGTTATCATCTTTATCATCACTACTAACGCTGTTATCATTATCACGTTTATAATCAGTCTTTGCCAACCTTGCACTTATTTTCATTGTATCTTGCGTATATAAACTTTTTTCTTAGGACATCTATATTTCTTCACATAAGTGGTGTACTTTCATTATTTTCTATGGCATGTCACTGTGTACTGCCCTTGCATTTTTTTTCCGTAAACAGCCGTTTAAACCAGCCATAACTTTTGTTTATGTTGAAAATCTCTGGAAACGAGAGAAAAGAGGAAAGAAAAAATGTCGAGATTTTTTTTTTTTTTCGACGCCGGGAATCCAAATGGATAAACAACACTAACATTCTAAAATTTATGTACACAC
>NW_028234423.1:12977814-12980314 GCF_977035675.1 Penaeus japonicus | reverse complement strand
CGGCCAACACGTCGAGATCTATAAAACAATTCTCTGTGCAATGGGAATTTCAAAAAGAATGCAATCCATCGGCGAGCGGATGAAGTGGGTTCTATCGCGAAGTGAGGTACGTCGGAGTGGCAGTCGAATGTTGCAGTTGCGCTTTGGCATCGTCCGGTGGTCGGATGGCGGTACTGTGAGTGGTGCGATTTCGATCGTGGAGTATATTTCGTGACTTCACAAAATATATATGGGATTGTCTACAAGAATCCGGAATTGATATTGATATAATGTACAGTTTTCCTCGCCTAAGCATTCTATACTAACTGGCATCATCAATGGACTTCTTCGCATGTGTATGATTAATGTATATATTTTTATTATATTTATTATATATTATATATATATATATCTGTTATTTATATACACATTTATATTAAAGTTGATGAATATATATATATATTATATTTATATATATATATGTTTATTTATCTAAATATATAAATAATTCTTTTTTGGTATATTTGTTTATTGTTAATGAACAAGAAAATGCAAGCAAACCTATGTGTACAAATAGATAAATAAAACTTGACGTTTCGAGGTGCGTGGAGACTCCATATCAGACATTAAGATCAAGTGAGTCAGCGACACGGACCGAGGGAGAGTAGCCACGGCTCGTCTGCATTATGCCCATCATCATTTTCGTCGGTGGACCAGGGCTCTCTCATTACAGGTAGAGTTCTGACGTTATTCAGACGACTCGGAAAAAGATCAGCATTACAGGTGGTAAGGACAATCCAAGTTACATTCATCATACCTCTAAGTAATTATGATAAGAGTAAATAAGTTGAGAAACGTGATCCTGGGAAATACCTCGTATCACAGTTCGGAACTTCAGCAGATCCTTGAGACCTCATTTCCATCGAGTGTTTCGTGAACAGGAGCAGACTCTACAGTGATTTCTTTTTCCCCCTCGCGCATTCCATACATGTTTCTCAGGGGGATAACATCGTTTGACCGGATTAAAATGCACATTTGATTACAAAAGTTATATGTGCAGCCTTCTCGTTAAAGTTTATATCTAATATTTTGCTTCAATTGGCTAGGTTATTTGAGACTGTGTAGCAGCAGCATTCCACCTGTTTTTATATGTAGCGTAACCAATGTCCAAACGTTTAACTTGGTAAGACTGTATATCAAACTAGATGGAATTTTATCTTTACATGAGCAGATACAAGGAAGTGACACAAATAGACATGCCTTCTCTGAAAGAAGGCAGGGATTCATCTTGAGAAAGGGAGATTCCTTAGAAAGAACAGACAAATAATCCTCCAGTGTGTTTATCAAACAGCTAGAAAGAGGATGAATAACGTGTGGTAATTGACTTGAGCCAAATAACAGCAGCATTTAGAGAGGAGTTTATTATCAACCTCTGAGTCAACCTCAGTCATAGGAACACCACGAGGCAGACGAAGAATGCAGATGATCAACGATAAAACACCTTATAAACCGAAAGAACGGATACAACACATTACAGTTTTTTAATGATAGTTCAGAGTCTTTGACTTTCCTTTTCCTCTTGTCAAACGGCGCCTCTCCTCATTATGCACCTTTTTTAGCTTTTACCGACTGTACGAATTAGCCTCCTCTGTTATTGTCTGTTGCCTAAAACAGTCAGTCTTCCAATGTTCTAATTCATGTCAACATTGTAGTGCATTATAGCGGGTATCCTTAAATCTGAGATTCTTTCGGCCAACACGTCGAGATCTATAAAACAATTCTCTGTGCAAGAGGGATTTTACAAATATAATCAAGCCAGCGCAAATGATTTCCAATTACCTTCAATTTTATGCCTTCAGCGCCTGCACGCCTTAGGATCTCATTCCTGACGAGGCGGTCTCATTCGATCTTCGTCATAAAATGTGAATGATGCTACTGATGCCGGACTTGATATTGATATAAAGTCCATGTTTCAATCCTACGCATTAAAACTGGCATTCAACAATGACTTCTTCGCATGTGTATGTATATGTATATATATATATATTTATAATATATATATTATATATATATAAATATATATAATATATATATATAGTTTATATACTATATATGGTAGTGTGTGTGTGTGTGTGTGTGTTGTGTGTGTATGTATAATGTATTTTAGTAGTATATATAGTATTTTTGGGTTAAATATATTTAATTTATTTATATATTATATATATATATATATATATTTAATTTTGTTATATATATGGATGAGAAGAGAGAGATGTAGTGTTGTAACATATGTGTGTGTAATAAAATATAATATTATATAAATGTATATATATGTATGTATAATAATATCTATATATATATATATTATAAGTACATTATATATTATATATTTATATAAAAATATATATATATATATAACATATAATACATATATATAAATACACCACACAACACAATCACACACTCACACACACACACACACATATAGATAATTAATTTATTTATATATAAAAATAATAAA
>NW_028234423.1:12972814-12975314 GCF_977035675.1 Penaeus japonicus | reverse complement strand
AATATATAAATAAAAATATATATATATATATATATGATATATATAAAAATATATATATAATAAACGAAATATATATATATATACAAATATACATTATATTTATATTTATATATATTCTATATATTATATATTATAATATATATATACATATATATAATTATATATATATATACTTTTATATATATATACATAAATACATATATATATATATATATATATATATATCTATATAATATATATTAATTTTATAGAAATATATATAATATGTGTGTGTGAGTGTGTGTGTGGTGTGTGTGTTAATATATATAATATATATATATATATATATGATCTAATATATATATATATATATATATATATACTATATGTGGTGTGTTGTGTGTGTGTGTGTGTGTGAGTGTGCTGTGTGTGTCAGTGTGTGTTGTGTGTGTGTGGGTACTGTATATATGTTATATATATATATATATATATTATATATATATTTATATATATATATATATATATTTATATATGTATTATGTATATATATATACGATATATAATATATATATATAATATATATATTTCTGTATATATATACGATTATATATATATTATATTTAATATAAATATATACATATTATATATATATTATAAATATATATAAACATATATAAAACAATATAGAGAGTATATATATATATATATTATATATAAATATCTGTATATATATATATATAAATATATATATATATATATTATGTGTATATATGTGGTGTGTGTGTGTGTGTGTGTGGTGTGAGTGTTGTGTGTGTGTTTGTATAAATATATATGTATATAATTATATATATATAATAGAATATAATATATTATAGTATATATATAATAATAATAATTATAAAATTATATATAATATTATATATTATATATATATATATAATATGACTCACTATATATGTATATTATGTATATATTGTAGTTGTATATATATATATATATATATATATCTTATAAATTATATATAATAATATTATATATTGTATATAACATACATATATGTGTATACATACATAGATGTATGTGTGTGTATATTAATACCTTATAATTAGTATGTTATATATAATATATATATATATATATATTATATATATATATATATATACATATATATATATGTATATAATATGTATGTATGTATGTGTGTGTGTGTGACTGTGTACATATTATATGTATATGAAGAGATATGATAGGTAGATATAATTTATACATTATTTCCAAAACACTCAATTTTTAAAACAGATAATACCTATTTCTGTTCATTCATTGTCTTTTCTCCCTTTCTTTCTTTTCCCTCCCTCCGCTTGTCCTCCTGCTCATCATCTTCGCAATCACCACCATCTTTTCCTCTGCCTTCTGCCTCAAAGTACACTGTCGCGGACACAAACAGCATTAATCAGAGGGAACAACCTCAGCCACTCGAGCCTCCTTCTAAAAGACGACCTAGTTAGCAAAGACAAGAATAGTTATGCTAACGAAATGACTCTGCATGTGGGACGACCGCAAGAGCATATTCGCAGGTTAAAACATTTGTTGATGTAAACGTAAAAATGTATATGCGCGCGCGCGCGTGTGTGTGTATGTGTGTGTGGAAAAAGAGAGAGAGAGGATCCTCGCACTACATAACAAGGAAGGGAGCAGAGCAAAGCCACCACTGATTATAAACAAACGGCTCCACCGTTAGTGAAAAGAACCTTGTGATAGATTATATCTTGGGTGTTGAAGGGCAGTTTATGCCTGGTCTCATGCTGGCTGTTAATTGAATTTTCTAGCTTTAGAGATAAAGAACATCCGGATACGTACGCATGTGCTTTACGATTAAATGCACGGCAATTGACACCTCACTCCACAGGATGAAATTGGGCCCTGGTATTGCCTACTGCTAGGCGAGAACGACCCTCGCATAGCCAATAAACAATACCGATGTGTAACTTAGCTATAAATGCGTCATATATCAGAGGATCGTGAGCTGAAAGTATCCGAAAGGAGACGGCAATCTAATCCTCATAACACCAAAACAGATACTGTATTTAGTCATAACGTATTTGTTTTGAATTTCTCATCTGTGTTTTTTCCCTTATTTCTCATGTGATTGCCGAGTGTGGTCATTCGCAGCTCACTTGTCTCACACAATGCTGCCATGCACATCCGACTCCAATCAGGTGAAGCAGAACTGGTGACATGCAGATAGCGGCGAAACGATATGCGAACATATAGTTCGCGGACTTTTGCTAGTGGAAATCGATATTCACGTCAGGCTTATGAAATAAACGCATTTTTGTAAAGAAATGGCAGTGTCTATTATGCAGCTTAAATCATATCATGATATCCTGCCTTGCTTCAGTTTCGCCGATTTTCTGCAAAGTCAGAAAATGTGTAAAGGAAAAACATCAACATTGGACATCAGTGCGAAAATGTCCTGGTGTCTTTTTGAGAGCGAGATTAAGTGAAGCAAAGGCAATCC
>NW_028234423.1:12962814-12965314 GCF_977035675.1 Penaeus japonicus | reverse complement strand
TATATTGTTTTCTCTCTCTTTCACATTCTTCTTCCTCTCACTATGTAAATGTATATCTTCTTGCGTATCGTTCCCTATCTTTATCCTCCAACCTATATCCCCCTTCTCTCTCTCTCTCTCTCTCTCTTTCTCTCTCTCTCTTTCTCTCTCTCTCTCTCTCTCTCTCTCTCTCTCTCTCTCTTTCTCTCTCTCTCTCTCTCTCTCTCTTTCTCTCTCGTTCTCCCCTCTCTCCTGCTTTCTCTTCCTCGCCTCTCTATCTTCGCACTCTCACCTCCTCACTTCTCGCTCTCTTTCCTCTCTTCTCTCTCTCATCGTCTCGCTCTTTCCTCTCTCGTCTCTCTCCTCTCTACTCTCTCTCTCTTTTTCCTTATCTTCTCTCCGCTCTCTCTCTGCACTCCTGTCTACTCTCGCTCTCTCTCTCTCGTTTCTCGTCTCTCTATCTCGCTCCTCCTCTCTCTCTCTCTCTTTTTCTCTCTTTAACTCTCTCTGCTCTCTCTCTCTTCTCTCTCGCTCTCCTCTCCTCTCTCTCCTCTTCTCTCTCTCTTCTCCTCCTCTCTCTCTCTCTCTTTCTCTCTCTCTCTCTCTCTCTCTCTCTCTCTCTCTCTCTCTCTCTCTCTCTCACACACACACACACACACACTCAAGTAGTATGTAAATAGAAAGAGTATGTGTAAAAGAAGGGAGACCTTTTTTTTTTTTTTTTTTTTTTTGCCATATCAGCTAATATATTAATCTATTAATCTACTCATTTACTTTTTCCCCTGCTATATTGACACATTTTGGCTTTCAGTAAAACAAAATAGTCCCTGGATTAATGCTACATTCATTTTCCAATATAACGTTCGTGTAGATAACCATAAACGGAGTCCATCTATAAAGGAAATTTGTTCATTATTTTCTTGAAAACGAAGTAAACCACAACTCTAATTCCTTTTTGTATATCATTTCTCTCTTTCTTGGTCAGGATTTTTTTTTTTCAAATTTCATCTTGGTACACACCAGGAAGTTTGCCTAATCTCCGTTCTATGCAGTTTTAAATGTCGTTGTATGTCCTGTCTGTCTGTCTGTCTGTCGGCACAGATTTATTTTATGGTTTACATTTAGTTTTCATACACCACACTAATTAACTGTGGCGTACGAATATCGTAGAGTTTCATGCCTTTGTTATTAGTAATTAGCGCCACTGAAAATGTGCGGCCCGTTGATAACTTATATATGATAGCGGATGCGTAAACTGGTTTTTCACTTTTCAATTTCTATGAATATCAAATCTGTTTTTTCCCTGGACAATTCATATATGATAATACTTTATCATGTTTATACCAAAGTAAAAAAGAATAAGATAGATAAAACAAAAGGTTAAAAGAGACATACAGTATATAAAACCTTACAAATGTATAATACTTACAGTGTATAAAACCTCACTATGTATAATACCTACAAATGCTTGCATATACTTACATATTCTTATTAAGCAGAAGAGCGAGCTCGTACGCCAAATAGAACTTTGGATAACGACAAAGCTAATCCTCAACTTAGATAAAAGAAAGATCAGAAGCAAGAAAAAGGGAAAAAAGAAAGGTGTTGTAAACCATCTTCACTTCTGCATAAAAAAGGGTGAACCACTGCATAACATGAATTTTTATAACCACTGGGAAATAAAGCAAACGCGCTCTCATTCGGTTTCCATTACGTGTTGGGGATGAAGGATCGTATCCTTTTCTCTTCACTATCCTGTCAGCATTGCTTGTCCTATTACACCTAGAAATTGGGTATGAGGAGTATGAAACTCCTTATACCCAATTTCTGTTGCAATCAGGAGGGAAAAGGGGTCACGAGGGGGACATAATGAAAAATGAGAAAAAGAATAAGGAGAAATACACGAGAATGAGTGAGTAAATGAGAAGAAAAAAAGAGGGAGAGAATGAGAAAGAGAGAGAGGAGAGTGGTGGTGTGAGGGGGGGGGGGGTAGAGTACGAAAGAAGTATTGAACAAAAGTCGTATCCCCACAACGTCCAGTGTAGCGTGCAGAGATTAATGTCACACACGTACGAAAAGGAAGGGAAAGAAGTATTAGCGTGAGATTGAAGGCATCTGTTGCCCTTCCGACGGAGGTCAGGTAAGGTCACTCTTCCATTTTTTATTGTTCTTCTTCATTATTTTTTTTCACGAAAATTGGTTAAGATCAGGAGTAGAAGAGGGGAAAGAAGGAAAGGATGAAGAAAAGGAACTGGAGTAAGAGAAGGAAAAGGGAGAAGAAGAGAAGGAGTAGGCAACGGAAGGCGAAGAGGGGGGAAGTGGAAGAGAGTGAGGTGTAGGAAGAGGGGGAGGAGGAGTAGACGAGGAAACATGACGAGATGGATATGTATGTATATACATACATACATGCATACATACATACATATATATATATATATATATATATATATATATATATATATAGTGATATATGTCTATCATATCTAATATATATATATATAAATATAATATACATATATAA
>NW_028234423.1:12900314-12905314 GCF_977035675.1 Penaeus japonicus | reverse complement strand
GTTCCCCCTAAACCGGAAGGATTCGACAACGCTTATCAGATGGTACGGGCTCTGGAAACCCAGAGACAGTGCCGTCTGACGATTAGAATTGCCAAAGACAAAGGCATGATAATCATCCCTAAGGACCAGTCCACTCTCACCTTCCTCCAGGAGACTGACAAGCTCCAGGACGGACGGAAGGTGAGTTTGGCGGCCCTGACTTCTGATGAGAGGAAGTCCAAGATGGTGCTTCTTGGCTTCCCTCAGATGTATGACCTTGAGGTCATCACTGCCCATCCTAAGGTGGTGGGAGCTTCCCGACTTTCCAAAGGGAAGCACCCAACCAGGCAAGTCCTGGTCACCTTGAAGGGAGCCCCAGTTGCGTCCTTGGACCTTGGTAATTGGGGCTCCTACAACCTCAGGACGTACGTCCCTGATCCACTCCGTTGCTTCACGTGTCAGAAGTACGGACACCACCAGGCCACTTGCTCTGCAAAGCCGAAGTGTGGTGTCTGTAGTCAGGCACACAGCACGGAGGTGTGCCTCAAAGCACACAAGGAGGGCAAGCGGGACACTACTGCCAAGTGTCCCAACTGCCACAAAAAGCACCATGCCTGGAGCCTCGGATGTTCCGTCAGGAAGGAAGAGGCTCTACGGCGACAAGAGGTCGTTGCAAAACGACCGGACTTTGTTCCTGCCCCTCCAGGCACTTACGTCTGGGGGCAGAACAAAGGGGTAAGGGCTCCCCCCCCTCCTAAGAGGAAGGAAGCACCGCCCAAAACAAAACCACCACCGGACACCTCCAACACAAAGGAGTTCCCGGCCCTGGTGGGTGTTCCAAGACGGAAACAGACCCGGAAGGGGTCTGGGAACACACCAAAGGCCAACCCAAGAGCGGAGGGTCAAACTCTGTTTACGGAGAATGACTTGACGCTCCTGCTGACGGCAGTTGTCACAGCAGTTGCGTCAGCATTGGGACGGACCAGTGAAGAGACGGAGAAGGCAGTCGAGGTCGCCGTCACGGCAATGACCCAGACTGTCGCTGCCCTGAAGGAAAGGGATGTAAGGCCCAAGGCCTCTACACCCAATCCAATTCAGGGCGAGACTCCTCTCCCCACAAACCCCCAGGGTGAGACTTGTCTCCCCATCCAACCCGCGGCCAAGACCACACTGGCAGAGCCTGAACCCAAACCCCAAAGGGCGAGGAAGCCACGACCATCCAGAGTGAAGGTCAAGGCGACCAGGGGTTCTCCACCTCCCAGGAGACCCAGCCCTTCAAATGGCTCGACCTGTCCTGACGACAGTGACGAGTCCAGTGAGGAAATCACGATCAGTGAGGAACTCACCAAGGAGTTGTCAGACTCCGAAATGTCTGACGTTACCCACGCTGGGGCGTCAGACACTGAGACTGATTATGTCGACGTCATTGACGACGCAGACTTAATGGACTCAGATTAGCACAATGGCTCCTAATCTAAGCATACTGCAGTGGAATATCAACAGCTTTTCCCGGAGGAATGCCCTTCTCCACGCGATCGTGCGATCTCGGAACATTGACATTGTCATGCTCCAGGAGACTTTAACAGGAGACACTGTTCGCTTCTCAGGATATCATCCCTTTGTGTTGCCCTCTAACCAAGGCACCAGAGGTTTGATTACCCTGGTGAAGTCGAATATTCCCTGCTCCCTGATTGCCGATATGTGTGTGTATACGTGTATATGTATATATATGGATATGTATATGTGTATATATGTATATGTGTATATATGTATGTATATGTATATATACTTAAATAAATTATAATGCATGGGCACATTATAATTCACGTGCATGTGTGTGCACGCGTGGACGCTGACGTGTATGGGTGCTGTACGCATGCATACGGGCGTAGATAAACGCTTGGAGTATGTGCATAATTGCTTATTTGTATATAAAGGCGTCTCCGCTGTACATTCTGCATATCTATACATAGTAACGAATATAAGCGCGGGCACGGGAGCGCGCATAAACATGCAAACATGCATTGTTGTGTAGGCCCTGCACGTATATAAACAAATGCCCATTCTCACATGAGTAGACCGGAAGGTCGTGAGATAGATCGGTGGATACAAAGATCTCCTAATAACATGCGAGACTAACTCAAACGTGTTATTGGAGATTAATGGTACCTCCGGACTAAAACTACTCCCCCCACCGTGCACAAGGCCGACTGGTGGGGGTACCAGGCCACACACCTCTTAAATATGATTTCCCAGTCAAGACAATGGCCCTCATTCCCCGGAAGCGAAGGAGCCCCTGGTCACGGCGGCGATCAGGATCGCTCCGGAGCAGAGGGCGCTAAGAATCTCCGGTTAGACCCAGGCCGCCTAAAGATGATGAACTTATGCACATACAATGTAAGGACCCTGAGAACAGAATCTGATCTTCTGACAATGCTTGAGGAACTTTCATTTATTAAATGGGATATTGTAGGACTTTCTGAAGTTAGGAGACTAGGCGAAGAGCAGAAATTACTAAATGATGGGCACTTATTATACTGGCGAGGTAAACCCTTGGATAGCAAACAAGAATCAGGAGTAGGTTTCTCAGTTCACAAGCGACTCGAAAAGAATGTTAGGGAATTCTATAGTGTGAGCGAAAGAGTGGTTTCTGTAATATTGAAACTAAACAACAGATATAGCCTAAAAATTATCCAAGTGTACGCTCCTACCAGCAGTCATAGTGATGAGGAGATAGAGAGCTTCTATGAAGATGTGCAAGCAGCTACCGATAGAGCAAAAACCCATTTTACCGTGATTATGGGGGATTTTAATGCCAAGATAGGAATAAGGGAAGATGGAGAAATATCGGTTGGGAAACATGGAATAGGCACCAGAAATGAGAGAGGGCAAAGGTTGATAGAATTCGCCGAAGCTCGATCCCTTAAAATTATGAATACATTCTTCGAAAAGAGACCCGGGAGGAAATGGACATGGAAATCACCATCCGGCATTAAAAACGAAATTGACTTCATAATCACCAATAGGCGTGACATCGTAGAAGACGTAACCGTTATCAATAAAGTAAATGTCGGGAGCGATCATAGACTGGTCAGGAGTAGAGTTAAGTTACAGCTAAGAAGGGAACGAAACAAGCTCTCGCTAATCTAACCAACATCAAGAATAGGGCGACGGAATTCAGTATCAACATCCGAAACAAATACTCAGCTCTCGAAGAAGATCTTGACATAGACCAAATGAACGACCAATTCAGTGAGATATTAACGGAAGCTGCACTTGAAATAGGGGGTAAAGAGGAAAAAGAAAGGTTCACTAAGCTTTCGGTAGAGACGAAAGAGCTTATGAAACAGCGTAGGGAAATGAAAATAACATCAATCAGAGACAAGATAGAATCAACCGAGCTGACTAAGACGATAAACAAGAAGAAGAAAGAGGATGTACGCAAATTTAACATACGAAAAATAAACGAAGCTCTGCTTGCCGGCACCAGCCTTAAGGCAACAAAGAGGAGGCTCGGAATAGGAAAAAACCAAATGTATGCAGTAAAGAAACCCAACGGAGAGGCGACATACAATAAAAATGAAATTATCAAAGTAATAGAAGACTTATATCGCAATCTATACCACTCAAACGACCAACCACATACGGAGACAAACACAACAATTGGAGATGTTCCAAACATCACGGTAGATGAAGTAAATAGGGCACTATAAAGCATGAAAAGAGGAAAAACACCAGGAGAAGACGGCATTAGTGTAGATCTTATTCAAGACGCAGGAGAGATTGCGGCAGTAAAGCTGGCCAGTCTTTATAACAGATGTCTAGACGTCGGTAAAATTCCGAAGGCCTGGAAAAACGCAATAATAATTCTAATACACAAAAAGGGAGACACAAAAGACTTAAAGAATTACCGACCTATAAGCCTCCTCTCAGTAATCTATAAACTGTTCACAAAAATCATCACAGCCCGTACCACCGATACATTAGATTCAAAACAACCCAGCGAACAGACAGGGTTCCGCAGTGGATTCTTAACTACAGACCATATCCACACACTAGCTCAAATAAGGGAGAAAACAAACGAATATAGGAAGCCCCTGTGTATGGCATTCGTAGATTATGAAAAAGCATTCGACTCGGTACAGATATCTGCAGTACTGGATGCAATTCGTAAACAAGGAGTAGAGGAAATATACTGCAGATTATTAGAGGATATATACAGAGATGGTACAGCAACCGTCAAAATCCACGCAGAAACCAATAAAATACCAATAAAAAAGGGTGTTAGGCAGGGCGACACCATCTCACCGAAGCTATTTACAGCCTGCTTAGAGGAAGTATTCAAGAAGTTAGACTGGAAAGAGAGAGGGATTAAAATAGGGAATGAGCACTTAAGCAATCTAAGATTTGCAGATGACATTGTTCTTTTCGGTGAGTCAGCAGATGAACTACAACAATTAATAAGCGATCTAAATAAGGAAAGTCTGAAGATTGGCCTTAAAATGAACATGAAAAAGACTAAAGTCATGTTCAACAGTCGAACCCCAGTTAAGCAAATACAAATACAAGGCGAGGTACTAGAAGCAGTGAACGAGTATGTATACCTAGGGCAACTCATTCAGTCGAGTACATCCTGCGAAGCCGAGATAAAACGGCGAATCAGGCTAGGTTGGAGTGCCTTCGGTAAACATAGTAATATATTACGAAGTAGTCTGCCACTGTGTCTAAAGAGAAAGATTTTTGACCAATGCGTCCTCCCCGTCATGACATATGGATCAGAGACATGGCCTATGACCAAGGCACTCGAGAGGAAATTAGTAAGCGCCCAAAGAGGAATGGAAAGGCTTATGCTAGGAGTTAGCTTAAGAGACAAGAAAAGGGCCACATGGATCAGGCAGCAAACAAAAGTAGAGGATATACTCAAGACCATCAAAAAGAAAAAGTGGCAGTGGGCTGGACACATATATCGGAGACAGGACAACAGGTGGACAAAGAAAACAACAGAATGGGTAATACACGAC
>NW_028234423.1:12882814-12885314 GCF_977035675.1 Penaeus japonicus | reverse complement strand
TAGTCTTTTTCATGTTCATTTTAAGGCCAATCTTCAGACTTTCCTTATCTAAATCGCTTATTAATTGTTGTAGTTCATCTGCTGACTCACCGAAAAGAACAATGTCATCTGCAAATCTTAGATTGCTTAAGTGCTCATTCCCTATTTTAATCCCTCTCTCTTTCCAGTCTAACTTCTTGAATACTTCCTCTAAGCAGGCTGTAAATAGCTTCGGTGAGATGGTGTCGCCCTGCCTAACGCCCTTTTTTATTGGTATTTTATTGGTTTCTGCGTGGATTTTGACGGTCGCTGTACCATCTCTATATATATCCTCTAATAATCTGCAGTATATTTCCTCTACTCCTTGTTTACGAATTGCATCCAGTACTGCAGCTATCTGTACCGAGTCGAATGCCTTTTCATAATCTACGAATGCCATACACAGGGGCTTCCTATATTCGTTCGTTTTCTCCCTTATTTGAGCTAGTGTGTGGATATGGTCTGTAGTTGAGAATCCACTGCGGAACCCTGCCTGTTCCCTGGGTTGTTTTGAATCTAATGTGTCGGTGGTACGGGCTGTGATGATTTTTGTGAACAGTTTATAGATTACTGAGAGGAGGCTTATAGGTCGGTAATTCTTTAAGTCTTTTGTGTCTCCCTTTTTGTGTATTAAAATTATTATTGCGTTTTTTCCAGGCCTTCGGAATTTTACCGACGTCTAGACATCTGTTATAAAGACTGGCCAGCTTTACTGCCGCAATCTCTCCTGCGTCTTGAATAAGATCTACACTGATGCCGTCTTCTCCTGGTGTTTTTCCTCTTTTCATGCTTTTTAGTGCCCTAATTACTTCATCTACCGTGATGTTTGGAACATCTCCAATTGTTGTGTTTGTCTCCGTATGTGGTTGGTCGTTTGAGTGGTATAGATTGCGATAGAAGTCTTCTATTACTTTGATAATTTCATTTTTATTGTATGTCGCCTCTCCGTTGGGTTTCTTTACTGCATACATTTGGTTTTTCCCTATTCCGAGCCTCCTCTTTGTTGCCTTAAGGCTGGTGCCGGCAAGCAGAGCTTCGTTTATTTTTCGTATGTTAAATTTGCGTACATCCTCTTTCTTCTTCTTGTTTATCGTCTTAGTCAGCTCTGTTGATTCTATCTTGTCTCTGATTGATGTTATTTTCATTTCCCTACGCTGTTTCATGAGCTCTTTCGTCTCTACCGAAAGCTTACTGAACCTTTCTTTTTCGTCTCTACCCCCTATTTCAAGTGCAGCTTCCATTAATATCTCACTGAATTGGTCGTTCATTTGGTCTATGTCAAGATCTTCTTCGAGAGCTGAGTATTTGTTTCGGATGTTGATACTGAATTCCGTCGCCCTATTCTTGATGTTGGTTAGATTAGCGAGAGGCTTTTGTATGAGCTTGTTTCGTTCCCTTCTTAGCTGTAACTTAACTCTACTCCTGACCAGTCTATGGTCGCTACCGACATTTACTTTATTGATAACGGTTACGTCCTGTACGATGTCACGCCTATTGGTGATTATGAAGTCAATTTCGTTTTTAATGCCGGATGGTGATTTCCATGTCCATTTCCTCCCGGTTCTCTTTTCGAAGAATGTATTCATAATTTTAAGAGATCGAGCTTCGGCGAATTCTATCAATCTTTGCCCTCTCTCATTTCTGGTGCCTATTCCATGTTTCCCAACCGATATTTCTCCATCTTCCCTTATTCCTATCTTGGCATTAAAATCCCCCATAATCACGGTAAAATGGGTTTTTGCTCTATCGGTAGCTGCTTGCACATCTTCATAGAAGCTCTCTATCTCCTCATCACTATGACTGCTGGTAGGAGCGTACACTTGGATAATTTTTAGGCTATATCTGTTGTTTAGTTTCAGTATTACAGAAACTACTCTTTCGCTCACACTATAGAATTCCCTAACATTCTTTTCAAGTCGCTTGTGAACTAAGAAACCTACTCCTGATTCTTGTTTGCTATCCAAGGGTTTACCTCGCCAGTATAATAAGTGCCCATCATTTAGTAATTTCTGCTCTTCGCCTAGTCTCCTAACTTCAGAAAGTCCTACAATATCCCATTTAATAAATGAAAGTTCCTCAAGCAGTGTCAGAAGATCAGATTCTGTTCTCAGGGTCCTTACATTGTATGTGCATAAGTTCATCATCTTTAGGCGGCCTGGGTTTACCCGGAGATTCTTAGCTCCCTCTGCTCCGGAGCGAACCTGATCGCCGCCGTGACCAGGGGCTCCTTCGCTTCCGGGGAATGAGGGCCATTGTCTTGACTGGGAAATCATATTTAAGAGGTGTGTGGCCTGGTACCCCCACCAGTCGGCCTTGTGCACGGTGGGGGGAGTAGTTTTAGTCCGGAGGTACCATTAATCTCCAATAACACTTTTGAGTTAGTCTCGCATGTTATTAGATCTTTGTAACCACCGATCTATCTCACGACCTTCCGGTCTACTCATGTGAGAATGGGCATTTGTTTATATACGTGCAGGGCCTA
>NW_028234423.1:12837814-12840314 GCF_977035675.1 Penaeus japonicus | reverse complement strand
GTACTGCAGACATCTGTACCGAATCGCATGCCTTTTCATAATCTACGATTGCCATACACAGGGGCTTCCTATATTCGTTTGTTTTCTCTTTTATTTGGACTAGTGTGTAGATATGGTCTGTAGTTGAAAATCGGCTGCGGAACCCTGTCAGTTCCCTGGGTTGTTTTGATTCTAATGTATTGGTGATACGGGCTGTGATGATTTTTGTGAACAGTTTATAGAACACTAAAAGGAGGCTTATAGGTCGGCAATTCTTGATGTCTTTTGTGTCCCCCTTTTAGTGTATTAATTTTTTTATTGCGTTTTTTCAGGATTTCGGAGTTTTACCGACGCTTAGAGATCTGTTAAAAAGATTGGCCAGTTTTACTGCCGCACTCTCTCCTGCATCTTGAATAAGATCTACACTAATGCCATCTTCTGGTGTTTTTCCTCTTTTCATGCCTTTTAGTGCCCTATTTACTTCCTCTACCGTGATGTTTGGAACGTCTCCAATGGTTGTGTTTGTCTCCGTATGTGGTTGATCGTTTGAGTGGTATAAGTCGCGATAGAAGTCATCTATTACTTTGATAATTTCGTTTTTATTGTATGTCACCTCTCCATTAGGTTTCTTTACCGCATACATTTGTTTTTTCCCTATTCCGAGCCTCCTCTTTGTTGCCTTAAGGCTGGTGCCGGCAAGCAGAGCTTCGTTTATTTTTCGTATGTTAAATTTGCGTACATCCTCTTTCTACTTAATTATCGTCTTAGCTCTGCTGATTCTATCTTGTCTCTGATTAATGTTATTTTCATGTCCCTACGCTGTTTCATAAGCATTTTTGTTTCGACAGAAAGCTTACTGAACTTTTCTTTTTCGTCTTTACCCCCTATTTCAAGTGTAGCTTCCTTTAATATCTCACTGAATTGGTCGATCATGGTCTATGTCAAGATCTTCTTCAAGAGCTGAGTATTTGTTTCCGATGTTGATACTGAATTCCGTCGTCCTATTCTTAATGTTAGATTAACGAGAGGCTCCTGTATGAGCTTATTTCGTTCCCTTCTTAGCTGTAATTTTACTCTCTCTCTCTCTCTCTCTCTCTCTCTCTCTCTCTCTCTCTCTCTCTCTCTATATATATATATATATATATATATATATATATATATATATATATATATATATATATATATATAAATATATATATATATATATATATATATATATATATATATATATATATATATATATACACATATATACATACACACACACACAGCACACACACACACACACACACACACACACACACACACACACACACACACACACACACACACACACACACACACACATATATATATATATGAATATATATAGTGACATTTATGTTCAAGTAGAGCACTTGTTACTAAATTTGCCAAGGAAAAAAATACTCTTACATAGCGAAATTCCATACATTTCTGCCATTCCCTTAAATAAAATCTCTGGATCTTTGATTCATGCGAACTGGGAATATTGTGTTGTTTAACGTTCTTAGTTGATGTTTTTTACATATTCACTTTATTGACAAACATAAATGCCTGCGACTCATATGATCTTTCATTTCTTTTCTTTTATTGAATGAATCTATGACTTCTAACCCGATTAAATCTTTACGACGTAAATTGGTCGTATTTGATTGGTTCTCCTTATCCCGTTCTAAATAACCAAATAAATAACCAGACATTCATGTTCAGACTACAACCTTTCCGACAAAGTCTATGCATGAATTGTTGGTCATTGACTCAGGGAACAATTGTGAAAGACCAAGGAAAAAATCGTGTAGTGATATTGTTTTTAAAACATTTTTTGCCATAAGTATCTCATAAGTATTTCATATATCAAATTAATTAATTCACGTTTTAGCAATTAAGCGAGAAATTACGTTCTGTTCACACTGAAATACACCGAGAATTCGCTGTTCCCGCATAAATATCGGAATATCTTTTCACTTAACAGAGAAAAAGTGTTGACGTGGGCAAAAGTGTTTATTTATGCGACCCCTCTTCTGATCAGGTCAAATTAAACCGCATTGCACCAATATACGATATTCACAGCGAAACTATACGTTGTCCAAATTGTATATTGTATTTGTATGTCGGTTACGGATGATAACTGATAAAACAAACTGATTATTTTTTGTATCTTTCATGGAAAGTAGTTTAGCTAAAAAAAAAAAAAAAAAAATCTGAAATCTAATTGTAAAAAAATATATATATACATATGGCGTATGATTTTAGTTTTACATAATTCTAATTTTTAATGGTATTGAAATTGGATTTAACAGGCTTATTTGTAAGTACCATCCTTGATATACGTTTTGTTCATTCTTTGTACAGACCGGCCACTTTGCCACTACACTACCATAAGTAGTGTAACAAAAATGTACACGGTGAACTGTAACCAAACGCCATCTAAAGGATATAAGTGAAGTCCTTACGAGCCAGGCTTTACGAAAACTCTTTGTTTTTCAGCCCGTTTTGAAAT
>NW_028234423.1:12820314-12822814 GCF_977035675.1 Penaeus japonicus | reverse complement strand
TATGACTGGAGGGATAAGCCATATATTATATATTAATGTATATATATCTATCATATATATTATATATATATATTATATATATACATATTATATATATATACATATTATATATATATATATATACATATTATATATATATATGTATATATATGTATATATGTATATGTATATATATATATATATATATATATATATATATATATATATATATACACATTATAAACACTACTTACGTTATAGTACACCCAGAAACTTTAATTTGAGACAAATATATAGATAACTATTTCGGTCTATCTTTTTCTGTGTTTCTATTCATCCATCTATTTATATGTGTACATGTATATATGCACACCACACACACACACATACTGTATATTATGCATATGTCCTCATTAGCAGAGAGTCAACTACAAATACAAGTAACGTTCACGGGTATGCACACTTATAGAGGCAGATGGAGAGAAAATTTTACCCATTCTTAACAATATGATTTTAAAATCCATCTTATCTTACATAATAACCAATAAATTCAAAATCTATTTTTTTCTGAATATCTTATTTCATATCAAGAACAGAACTTCTACAGTTGAGATATTCGAAGGAAACTCCTGATGAACATCTATGCTACATTTAATCTCTCCACCTCCATGCTAATTGTTTATGCTGATTAAATATAAGTATGATATTAAAATCTCAGACTTTCGATCTTCTCTCCTCGTTAATCTACTGCAAGTTTGGTAAAACAAAATTAGTAAGAGATAGACAGAGAGAGAAAGAGAGAGAGAGAGAGAGATAGAGAAAGAGAGATGGAGAGAGGGGGAGAGAAAGAGAGAGAGAGAGAGTGTGAGATGTACTTCAAGTGCCACTTAAGAACAGGCTGTTAACCATGGGTTCCCACGTGGTGCTCTAGCTTGCATATGTAGAGGTAGGAAAAAGCCGGTCAGGAATCCATTTATAGCTGACCTGGCAAGTCAGGGTATAAAAGTTTGACCTAACTTGTCCTGGGATTAGTCAGCCAGTCAGTCGATCATTTATTATCTGGTGGGGAGCGGAAGCTGGTGACCGCTTTCCCGCCTCTGCCTCACAAGATACGTACGACTGCTATCAAATATCATGTGTGCCAATAAAGGAATCAAGAACTACCAGACTTTGGCTCAAAGTTTTTAGCGATTACAGTCTCACAAAGTGGTAGTAGAAGTGGAAAACTCATTCTGCACCCCTTACAAAATGGCTGCAGCAATTGACACGCACACCACCTCACAAGTGGTGACGAACATAGGATAGGTTAGGTTTTGGCCAGCAAACGAACTTGCCTACTAACCTACTAACGAACTTATCTACTTCACTCGCCATGTGACCTCAAACTACCTGCCACAGCGCAAAGGCAGCAAAAGTTCTGCTACAGGCAACATACAACGTCAAAAGTCGTTAGGATGAAAGACCAAAGGAACACCCAGGCAATTCAACACCAAGATTTGGAGATGTAAGGCCCTGGCTACGCGACGTGCAATGAAGAACAAAATCGACGGACAAGATGGACCCCTCCATAACTGTGCACTTAAACTTCTCGAAATGTTTCCGCTCGACAATTCTCCGCAAAAAACGTTTCTATAAACATCGGGCCAATTCTCTTTAATTTCTCTATTTTCCTGTCTCCCCATAAACGTGTGCTTTTGTGTTTTAGCACATGGTAATTATATTCTTATCTTATTCATTTAATAATTTGATCAAGTGTTCCGTCTAGTCCGACGTAAAAGTACTTAACAGAAAGTAGTAATATCGTACGTTTCATTTGTTTCTATGATGCTACTCGTTTTTATCTTCATTCTTTCATGCCTTTTCCCCTCCCCCTCGCGTATGTATCCCCCCTCCACCCTCCCTCCTAAAAGCAAAACACGGGTAGAGATGTCAAATGCTTTTATTCTTTAATAAGCAAGGTCTCCATGGTACGACGATGAAACTCAGAAAGGCTGGGCAAACTAGCCTTGTCAATCCTGAAGTCCCATGAAACCGCTATTTTGAAGACCACCACCCGTTCACAAGCGCGCGAGTGTATAATCAGATAAGGTTTATCTGGGTTTGTTGAATATTCACAATCATGTTGTGATAAATATACATATATATATATATATATATATATATATATATATATATATATATATATAGAGAGAGAGAGAGAGAGAGAGAGAGAGAGAGAGAGAGAGAGAGAGAGAGAGAGAGAGAGAGAGAGCAAGGCGCACTATTCTCTCATTCCTTTTCATTTTTATATATTCATATTAACCCTATATAATATAAATAATGAATTATGCTTTTTTCTTTTGCTCTTCATATTAAATAGCTACTATCTAATATAATTTTCAATTTGTTCGTATTTAGTCTATTTTAAATAGTTTCATTAAATTCAAACTTTGCTAATTTCATTCATATATCATATACATAAGTTAAACTTAAGCAAGTCACATGCTGAACAAATTAGCCATAAAAGACTCCCGAAATAGAG
>NW_028234423.1:12812814-12815314 GCF_977035675.1 Penaeus japonicus | reverse complement strand
ACTCAGGCTGCTGAATTGGAAACAGAAAAGGCTGTACAAGACACTAAAAATGTTAAAGTAAAGCCAAAGAAGAAACAAGAAAATTCAAGAGGTGAGCAAAGTAAAGTAAATCAGGAAGTAAGGCAAAAATCAGATAAACAGGCCAAGAATATTCTAGACAAGGATATTTCAGACACTGAACAACCAAAAAAAGATGATGAGGCTGACTGGAAGGTTGTAGGCGACAAAAAGAAGCAACCAAAACAACCTACAAAAGAAAAGTCAGAGAAGAAAAATGAAGATACATTCAGAGCAAATAGGCTCTTTATATACAATCTAGAAGAAAAAGAAGAAAATGATCCTGAAATCAGGAAAACAAATGATATGAAAATTATTAATGATATCATAACAAAATTGAACCTCAATGAAATTATCAAAGTTGAGAGTGCCTTTAGAGAGGGCAAATATTTAAAGGAGGCTTTGAGACCAAGGCCAATTAAGGTCAAATTAGAAAATGAAAAACAGAAATGGAAACTGATTGGAAAGAATATGAAACTAAAGGAAATTGATGAATATAAAGAAGCATGGATATCACCGGACTTGAGCTATGAAAAAAGGCAAAATCAAAAAACATTGATAAATAAACTAAGAGAAAACAGAGATAAAGACGGAGCAGGAAAACACTGGTATATCACCAGCAACAGACAAGGACATCCAGTCCTATTCGAACAAAGGCAGGTAATGAAACGCCCACCGCTACACCGGGGGAAGGTCCAGCTCCCCCAAAGTAGGGGGAAACGACATCAACTATCTAACAACAGTAGGTAATGTAGACATGCAAAGAAATAATTTATTTGAGACTCTCATGTTGCTAAATATACAGGGATTATATCCAAAAAGTAACCAGACAAAACCTACATATCTAGAGGACATGGCAAAGTTCAACAATTATTCAATGATAGCTCTAACAGAAACTCATCTGAATGAAGACATAAAAAATGAAGAAATTAAAATTGATAACTATGAGTTAATAAGGAACGATAGAGAAGAGAAGAGAAGCAGAGGAGGAGTAGCTCTTTATATCAGGAAAGAATTAGCAACTAGAATGGATACTGTAATAGAATACTCTAATAATACAGTAGAAATACTAGGGGTATTGGCAAAAGATACAAAAAAGCTATACATTATTTTATACAGACCTCCTGGAACAACAGAAACATCTTTCAATGAAGCACTAGGCATTATTAGTAATTACATTGTCAATACAAGGGAAATTGAAGCTATTATTATACTTGGCGATTTTAATTTCCCCTTTATCGATTGGGAAACAAAGAAAATAAAGATAGGAGCAAATGCCACTAAAGATGAAAAACAACAAGCGAGAATGCTTTTAGATTTTGAAGAAAATTTTTACCTTAACCAAATCATTAATATTCCAACAAGGGAAGAAAATATACTGGACCTTGTTTTCATTAGTATAGGGGAAGATGTACACAACATATCATCAACTTATACAGCCCAATCGGACCACAAAATAATTGAAATCACAATGAATAAGTTAAATAATCAGAAAAGTAGTAAAAAACAGATAGCCAAAGCAGAAAAGAGTCTCAGATCTTTAAACTTTAGCCATAATCAAATAGATTGGAAAAAAATAAATGCAACACTAGAAAAGTCACTGAAAGATATTGACGTTCTCTTAACACCAAAAGATATACTAGAGAAGCTTTATAATGCATTTAGAGATGTTTGTAGAATGTTTGTCCCCAAAAAAAACAACAGAAACAAGAATATAATACCAAGAGATCGAAGGAGCATGTTAAGAAACAAGAAAAATAAGGTTAACAAATTGAAAAAAACAACAGATCAGATCAAGAGAGAAAGGATCAAAGCAGAGATAAGGGTATTGGAAGATAAATTAAAACTGTCTATAAGTAACCAAAAAGCAGCCGAAGAAAAAAGAGCTGTGGAAGCTATAAAACAGAATGCAAAATATTTTTTCTCTTATGCAAACAACAGGTTAAAGAGGAGAACAGAAATTGGGCCTCTTGAGAATAATGGTGCATTGGTAACTGATTCAAAGGAAATGGCTGAATTACTCAAATTGCTATATGAAGAAGTCTATAGTGTCCCAAGAATAGAAAAAATAATATCAGACCCACAGCAACATTTTAATATTATTAGTAACGAAGATGATCTCACTGACTTCATATTCGATGAAAAAGATATTTTTGAAGCAGTAAGTGAAATACCAACAAACTCAGCAGCTGGGCCAGATGAAATCCCAGCAATCTTTTTAAAAAACTGCAAAGAAACCATAGCAAAGCCACTGGTAACTTTGTGGAGGAAATCTTTGGACATGGGGACTATCCCCAGCTTACTGAAAGAGGGTACTATAATTCCAATATATAAAGGTGGAAACAAAGGTCAAGTCAAAAATTATAGACCAGCAGCACTAACATCTCATATAATAAAAATATTTGAAAGGGTAGTGAGGAAAAAAAATGTTCAGTTTTTAGAA
>NW_028234423.1:12755314-12757814 GCF_977035675.1 Penaeus japonicus | reverse complement strand
AAGCGCGCTGAATCCTTCCTCCGGCTCACGTGGGCGTCGGAAATGTAAATTTCGTTGAAGATGTAAATTTTCAGAGCTAAAGTAAGTACGTTGACTGTATTTCCCCCAAGAGCGGAAGAGTAAATGGAAGGGATAAATTAAATTAGAAAAAAAAGAATGTAAAAAGAATAAAAGGAAGAAAATTAAAGACAGAATAAAGGCAAAAGAACAACGGCCTCTCGATTACAGTATATTGTCGGAGCCTGCCTTATAAAAAGCGACATGCGGGCAACATGGCCATCTCCTATGCAAATAAGTCCAACCTTGAAGCTGTGAGCAGGTGTTGTAGATCAATAGCAAATTTCCTCTGCGTTTTCGCGGTCTCAACCCTCCATTCCCCTGAAGTCTTTGTTGCCTGTCCTCCTCCTTCTTTCGGCGAAACCCACCAAAAAACACACACACAACGATACCACAACAACGACCATACCCAACGCACCCCGCACCCAAACCCCCACACACAGCCCATTCTCAAAACAGCAAAACTCCCTAGAACAGAAACCCCCACACAACGCGCACACCGTACCCCACCCGAACCTCTTCTTCGGCGACCTTCGGCGACGCAACTCCACACCCTCTAAACCCCCCCCACCTCCCCTCCCCTACCACCACACCCCAGCGCGCGCCACCTGCTCGTCTTTCTTCCCGGTGATCAATTAGCGATGACAGACGAGGAACTAAATGCGCGCCGCCACATCCCGCTCATGTTGCCTCACTAGCGCCGCTACTCCTTCTCGTCCACCTGTTCCGCCGTCCCTTCAGAGCGGCGTCGCGAAAGGACCAAGCGGCCACTTTCACCGCTAATATTCGTAGCGCAACGTTGCGGTCGCGCGCGCTCGCGGACGGGGAAGTGGAAGGCCTTGGGAGGGAGAAAGATGAACCGCCCGGGCCGTAGGAACGCCCGGAAGTTTCTAATGCGGCAGTAGAGGGAGGCGGCGACACAGTGTCACTCCGACTGCGCCAGCGACAAGAACGCGAGCGCCGAACACAGCGAAGGGACACTGGCCAGAAGTCTTTTCCATTTTCGGTGTTAGTGCAGAAAAAAAACTCTTCCGCTCCAAAAGCGAACTCCTTGGGTCTGCAATGAAATCAATCGTGAAAATCCCTTCATAGGTTGAAAGTCTTGTTGAAGTGACTCACGCAAATCACGCGCTTCCAGACGATTCTGTTGCTCCTCTAAATTCAGCATCGTAAAGTGAATAAAACAGTTGCAAACTCGACTGCAGAAATGATGAAGCTATGATCTTCCTGGCGCGTCCACGGCTCTCTTGCGAGTGTGAGTCAACGAAAGGAGCAGAGACAGCAAGCGCGAGCGCCGGAAGAGAAGGACTCCGAGATGAAGTCCCTCGCCCTCGCCGTCGCGCTAGTCTTTTTTTTTGGGTGAGTAGGTCTCTCCTTCTCTTCCCGTCTTTCATCGGGATTCGAAGGGGGGGTGGGGGGGGTGGGGGGGGGGGGGGGGGGGGGGGGGGGGGGGGGGGGGGGGGGGGGGGGGGTGGTGGGGGGGGGGGGTGGGGGGGGGGGGTCGGGGGGGGGGGGGGGGGGGGGGGGGGGGGGGGGGGGGGGGGGGGGGGGGGGGGGGTCTCTTGCTGCCATCCAATTTTTTCTTTTTTCTTGCAATTAGATACTTCGTAATTCAGTCAGCATTGTTGCTATGTCTTTTAGATATACTTTTATTCCTTTCCGTGTTTCTCACTTGTTTTTATGATATGTTTTAACACACACACACTTATCAGGTCTGCAAGACCAACTAGTATCACCTCGCTAAGCCCTTGCAATTATGTACATATAATACATATGCATTGTGTATTGATAATAATAGTAATGGTTATGATGATAACATAAAGTTAACCGTAATGGTAATAGCAATGATAAAAGTAATATTGACAATGATAGTAATGATAATAATAATAATAACAACAATAATGATAATGGTAATGATGATGATAATGACACTGGCAATTATACTTAAATTGATAATGATAACGATAATGCTAATTCTAATACTGATAATAATGATAATGAGGATGCAGACGATGACGATGGTAAAATGATAATAGTAATGATGGTAATAATAATTATAACAGCAACAACAATAGTGACACTGATACTGATAATGATGATAGTAATCATTGTAATGATGAAAATGAAAACGATGATAATTATGATAATGATAATCATGCTTCTACTGCTGCTGCTGCTATTACTTGTGCTACACACTACTACTTCTACTACTAATAATGATAATAACAATGATGATAATAATGTCATTAACAATTATGATATTTATGTTATTAATAATGATGATGATGATGTCATTAATAATGATGATAATAATGTCATTAATAATGATAATGATAATAATGATAGTAATGATAATGATGATAATGAAGATGATATTGATAATTATAACAATAATGATAACAATGATCATGAAAATAGTAATGATAATAATAATAATAATGAT
>NW_028234423.1:12741208-12745214 GCF_977035675.1 Penaeus japonicus | reverse complement strand
GATGCTGATAATAATGATAGCAATTATTAAAAATGCTAAGATATAAATCAATGTATAAAGCTGATGAAGACGATAGGTATTGATGAAATGTTCATAAATTGAATTAGATGGAGCATAATTATGATAAGAAATCAAAAAATCATAGTGATGCATTTAGCAGATTAACAATGCTAACGATGAACAAATTCATAATTACTACATACTCCCTATCTTTACTAAATTGTCATGGATTTTTCCACTCTTGTTATCCACTAATTAATTTGATCATCGTCACCTGTTATTAATTATCCCTTTTTTATGCTTTATCATAATTATTAGTTATTGGCATCACTATCATTGTCCATCACTGATATACCGTTTATCATCGTTGTTGTGTCCAACTTCTTCAATTTTTTTTCACTTCCTCATGTCGTATTTTATTATCTCATCATTAGTGTCAATACATTCAATTCTAGCAAGCGAGTCTCCTTTCAGTATGTATTACCAATTACATTTAACTCTCACCTATATCATTATTAAATAAGATATCTTTTAACTTTCACAATGCCTATTGACTCTTATTTAATTTCCATTTCAATTATGGCTTATCGAACTAGTTTTTCTTAATTTTGAGGCCTTGGATACACGGATATTGTAGCTGCCAATCCTGATGCTTAGTCTTCAATTCAGAATTATTCCTTTACATTAGAATTATGTACTCTATCACTATGCATTTATAATTTTATTCGACATTAATTATGATACATTCTATATTTACTACACCTTTACTCTTCATTGTTTGCATGTTGCCTTCATTTTCGAAATCTACCGAGATATGCAATTTTATATATATATATATATATATATATATATATTATATATATATATATATATACTGTAGATATATATATATATATTTACATAAATATACATACACACAGAAGTTTGTGGATGTGGTGGTAGTACTGTTTTACATACATATTATACATGATATATGAATATTATTATATATATAAATATATATATCATAGTATATATATATAACATATATATACACACACTCACACACCCATACACACACATATACTTCACACACACACACAGCACAGATATATATAGCCATATATATACATAGGAAGTATCTATAATATATATATATCTCTATTTATATAGTATATGATATATATATATTTATATGTGTGTGTGTGCGTGCGAGAGTGTTTATGTGTGTGCATGAGATGTAATGGATGTATAAGACATATGGATATATATAAATATATAGATATATATATATATTTATACTAGTGATAATTAGCATAATATATTTATTTATATATGAGATCTGTAGACATATAACATATATATGTATATATATATTACATATTATATATGTACATGCATTTATGAATAGAGAGAAATATATAGAGAAAGAGAGATATAGATGGAAGATATTATATAGATATAATAATATATAAAGATATATATGATTAATGTGTATGAACCTCGATATTAAAAATACTTCTCACTACAAAAGCATATAGGAGTCGTAATACAATACAAATACATACAAGTATATCTGTGTTTATATATACATATATATATATATATATATATGAATATATGAAATATATAGATAAATATAATAGGATACATAATATATAAAGAGAATACATTATATATATATATATATATATAATGTATATCATAATCATATATAATTATATATATAGTATATGTATACATATATCTAAAATACAGATATATTATATATATAGTTATAACACATAATATATATATATATATATATATAATGAATATATATATACATATATATAAATGCATCAATAGTATATAAATGTATATGTATGTATCTCTCTCTCTCTATATATATATATATATATATATATATATATATATATATATATATATATATATGAATGGCAAAAACATTGTATGCGCAAAATAAAATTACTAGAAAATAGGAAAACAGTTTCGAAATTCACCTGGATTTCATCTTCACATCTAAAGATATAATCCAGATAGACTTGTTGACTTGTTTTCTAATATTTTTTTCTGTACATATCTATATATATCTGTATGTATATACATACACATACATACATATATACATATTCCCATACACATGCATGAATATATATATGTATAATATATATATATAATATATATACATATATATATACTATTTCTCTCAGTAGATTTATATAAATGATATATGAGTATATAGTATTATATATATATATATAATATAGATACATATAGTATATATGTGTAACTGTATATATAAAACATACTTTATAAATACAAGGGGGGGGGGCGGATGGGGGGGGGGCATATGTATATGTATGTGTAATAAACACAGACGGGACCGCCCTCACTCTGATCCTACACAGATAATTGATGTCGGCCATTATGAAATGAATCACTTCTACGCTAAGATCATTGTTAAGACCAAAATAATTGTTCCTCTCCGCTGTGACCTTGTGCTGACAAGTATTCAGATCGGAGACCAGTATATAAAGCGCCCACACTTCTCCGAGGCAGAAGAGACTCGCTGCTTCTGGGGCCGACACAATGGTTAGTTCTATACATACAAAATTGTCATCTGGTCATTATTTCTCTGGAATAATTCCATCTGGAAATGCTTAATGAAAGTATAATCCTAGAAAAGGAGGTAAAACGAAATTAAAAACAACGTCCTTACCTTTTGAGATGTTTATAGATATATATATGAGTAATGTTATAATTCATCGGTATAATGAACAAAGTTTTACTTTTCAGAAACTGTTCCTGATCGCCGTGCAAGCGCCGCTCTTTTGGTGCTCCCAAGCTGAGGGGTAGCTACTTGGAGTTGCACAGGGAACGCCACTCGGAGGATTTTTCAACATAGAAGTTTTCACGGTGGTTTCATCCTGGTGGTCACTATGGCAACGTTGCGGGATGTCGTGAATCCACGGACTGTCAGGTGGATATTTGCCAGGACCTATTTACGGTAATGGAGGCTACCTCGACACGTCATACGGCAGTGGAGCATTTGAAGCATTTTGGAAGTGCTTATGGAAATGGAGGCCTTCTCAAATATCTCTACGGAAACCGTCTAGGGCTTGGCAATCTATATAGCAGCTTAGGAAATGTTAGGACCAGTGGGATTAACGACAATAGGGATGATGGATCTTCTACGTCTGGCTCTGAAAGCGCGCTTGGTGGTACAGCAATTGAGTTGTGCAAAATAGAGATGGTGCAGATTTGGTTTCTGGGTGGTATCGTACAGATGTTCTTCTTCCAAACTTAGGTCCATTCAAAGTGGAGGACCGTTGTCTTTGACTTACCTTCCAGTCCTGTTTCTGCTTTTGGACTCCCGTCTGCGGTTGGACCTTACACTTCTATTCCTGGTTTAAGTGGATTCCCATATGGTCTTCATCCTCACACTTCCAGTCTAGGAAGCTACCCATATGGTCTTGGATCTCTCTCTTCTATTTCTGGATTAGGCGGATTATCTTATGGTGCCGGAGCTCATGCCTCTGTTGCTGGTTTGGGAGGATTCCCTTATGATATTACACACGACGCCTCTGTTGCTGGTTTAAGCCAGCAATATGGATTCCTTCCTAATGTTGGAGCTCACATTCCTGTTGGTGCTGTGGGTGGATTCCTGAACCTTATGACTGTAACCTCACACTCCTTTTACTGGTTTAAATGGATTCCCTTATGGTCCTGAACTTGGCACTTCATTTGGTGGATTAGGTGGATTCCATTCAGGTCTTGGCCCCTATGCACCAGTTGCTGGCTTAGGTGGATTGTATGCTACTGGTCCTCGTTTAGGCGCATACGGGACTCACACTCCTAGAGCTACATCGAAATCACTCCACTCCAGTTTCAGGTCTCGTCATTCCGGCAACATTTCTTCTGAGAACAAAAAAGGCAAGAAAGAAGAAAAGAATTAGCGACGTCTGAAGGTAAATAGGAATGTAAAAACACTGGCTCAATTTCTGTGAATAAAACCAAAGTTATT
>NW_028234423.1:12733708-12736208 GCF_977035675.1 Penaeus japonicus | reverse complement strand
CTCTAATGTTGGACCTCACATTTCTCAAGGGGCTTTGGGCGAATTCCCTTATGGTCTTGAACCTTACACCCCTACTAATTATCTAAGTAGATTTCCATATGGTTCTGCACCTCATACTTCTATTGCAGACTCAATAGGGCTCCATTCAGGTCTTGGACCTTATGGAGTGTCTCCTTATCTTGGACCCTACACTTCTGCTGCTAGTCTAGGTAGATTCAATACCGGACTAAACGCCCCTGGTGCAGCTTTGAACACTTTATACACTGATTTTGAATCTCACAACTCTGGTACCATTTCTTCTGAGAGCAGGGACAATCAAGAAACACAGGGTTAGTAACATGTTAAGGCAAATGTATATGTCAACACATTTGTATGCATCTCGTGAGAATAAAACTAAAATACATAAACGTCTCTCAGTTTAAGCCTAACAACTTTTAACTCATTGTTTCAGTCAATACAGATTGTAAAATCTAACGCTTTAATATAGCCAAAGATCTACATTATCAATTTCAGATCACAACTTTTTCCTAATTGTTCTAATCATTACCAAATGTAAAATTTGTGAAAATTATGCATCGCATTTCCATAACATTTGCACAACTCCAAGGTTTACTGATATTAATGATTATGTCTGAAAGATTATAACTGCCTCTAATATCATAACTGCAATTATATTTTAAAAAGTTTTTTTTATCGAGAAAAGGTTACGTTACTGGTAATACTCCAGCACTCACCTATTAGTAGTATTTAGAGAAATGAGTTTTAGCACAAAAAAATACATTCTATCATTTCGGTTTGTACAGATTTTGTGTCTCATTTCAAATCTTTAGTTTTATACACATGTCACGAAATGAAAACTAAAGAGACTATGTCACATTTTCACGAGCATCAGCCAAGATTTGAGAAGAAAGGCTTGGTCAATTCAAATTGATTCCATAACTAATGATAATGATGATAATAAACAATGGTAATATTGATAATGATGGCAATAAAAAAGGCAGAGATAATAATAATGATTGAAAATAATGATAATAGTATTGATAAAAATGGTTATATCATGCTGAATATGATAATCATAATGATAATGATGATAACAATAACAGTGACGATTGTCATAATAGTGATATAAGATAAAAATAATCAGTGATGAAAATGACAGCAAAAGAGAGAAAAAAGGGAAAAAAGTAATGGTAATAATGATGATAATGATAACAATTATCATAATTATTCTAATATTGATAATGATAAGGCTAATGATGATAAAATGACAATGATAATAAGAAAATGATGATCTTAGTGATACAAATATTAACGATAATAATAAATTTGATAGCAAAGACAACCATAATATTGATATCACATATAATTATAATGATAATGAGAAAGTTAATTATGATAATGGTAATTCAAATAATAATGATGATTTCGATGATAGTATTCATAGTATTGTTAACAATAATGATGCTGATAATAATGATAGCAATAAAAATGCTAAGAGTATTAACAATGATAATGCTGATGAAGACGACGGTAATAATGATAATGATCATAATAATGATAATGATCAAAATAGTGATGATTAGGATAATGCTAATTCATAATTACTACTATCCCTATCTTTACCTTTATCATTGTTATGTTAATGATCATCGTCACTGTTATTATCATTATTTTCATTTTCATCATAATTATTGTTATTGGCATCATCGTTGATATCGTTATCATCGTTGTTAACATTTTTACCCTCATTATCATTATCATATTGTCAATATCATTAGCAGCGTCTTTTTCAGTAGTATTACCCATTATTACTATATCATTATCAATCAAGATATAAACTTTAATGTTGATATTATCATTTCATTATGCTTATCATATTTTTTTTACTTACCACTATATTGCAACTGATATCAATATCTAGATTATCCTTAATGATTATGATATCACTATCATTATAATTTTATTCGACATCATTATTTACATCTTTATCATCATCGTTGCATGTTGCCTTCATTTCGAAAACGAGATATGCATATATATATGTATGTATATATATATATATATATATATATATATATATATATATATATACATACATATATATATATATATACATACATATACATACACACATATATTATTCATACATATATATTATATATATAAATATATATATATATATATATATATATATATATATATATATATATATATATATAACACACACATACATATATATATATATATATATATATATATATATATATATATATAAAAATTGTGTATATATTTATAATATATATATATATAATATATATATATATATATATATCGAGAGAGAGAGAGACAGGAAGGGAGAGAGCGGAGAAGAGAGAGATTGAGAGAGAATACATAGATATAGATAATATAGTTAGATATGTATGAATGTATAGACATATGGATATATATATATATATATATATATATATATATATATATATAGAAGAGAAGAGAGAGAGAG
>NW_028234423.1:12731104-12733608 GCF_977035675.1 Penaeus japonicus | reverse complement strand
TCTTTCTCCTTCCTTCTGCTTCTTTCTCCTTCCTTCTGCTTCTTTCTCCTTCCTTCTGCTTCTTTCTCCTTCCCTCTGCTTCTTTCTCCTTCCCTCTGCTTCTTTCTCCATCCTTCTCCTTCCTTCTGCTTCTTTCTCCTTCCTTCTGCTTCTTTCTCCTTCCTTCTGCTTCTTTCTCCTTCCTTCTGCTTCTTTCTCCTTCCCTCTGCTTCTTTCTCCTTCCCTCTGCTTCTTTCTCCTTCCCTCTGCTTCTTTCTCCTTCCTTCTGCCTCTTTCTCCTTCCCTCTGCTTCTTTCTCCTTCCTTCTGCCTCTTTCTCCTTCCTTCTGCTTCTTTCTCCTTCCTTCTGCTTCTTTCTCCTTCCTTCTGCTTCTTTCTCCTTCCTTCTGCTTCTTTCTCCTTCCTTCTGCTTCTTTCTCCTTCCTTCTGCTTCTTTCTCCTTCCTTCTGCTTCTTTCTCCTTCCTTCTGCTTCTTTCTCCTTCCTTCTGCTTCTTTCTCCTTCCTTCTGCTTCTTTCTCTTTTCTTCTACTTCTTTCTCCTTCATTCTGCTTCTTTCCCTTTACTTCTGCTTCTTTTTCTTTCCTTCTGCTTCTTTCTCCTTCCTTCTGCTTCTTTCCCCTTCCTTCTGCTTCTTTCTCATTCCTTCTGCTTCTTTCTCTTTTCTTCTACTTCTTTCTCCTTCATTCTGCTTCTTTCCCTTTACTTCTGCTTCTTTTTCTTTCCTTCTGCTTCTTTCTCCTTCCTTCTGCTTCTTTCCCCTTCCTTCTGCTTCTTTCTCCTTCATTCTGCTTCTTTCCCTTTACTTCTGCTTCTTTTTCTTTCCTTCTGCTTCTTTCTCCTTTCTTCTGCTCCTTCTCTGCCGCCTCAGCCCTGCCTCGGGGAAGAGTAAGGGAATTAAGGCCACAATGGGATGCGGTTAAGGAAGCAGGTAGAAAGGTGGATCGTTAGTGGACGAGGTTGGGAGGGACAGGAATACTGATAAAGAAGGAGGGAGAAAGGGGGAGATGGGAGAGGGGTTGGGTGGGGGTGGGCGGCGAGGAGGGAGAAGGCGGGGAGGAGGGGGAGAAGGGGAGAAGGCGAGAGAGAGGGGGGGATGGGGAGAGAGGGGGAAGAAGCAAAGAAGGGGAGGGCTGGAAGGGGGAGAAAGGAAGGAAGGGAAAAAGATGGAGGAAGAATAAATTAAGGGATGGAGTGAAGGGTAGGCTGCGAGGAAGGATGGAGGGGGAAGGGGACAGGCGAGGGGATAGGGAGAGGTTATAGGAAGACGCAGGGGGTGGGGGGGGGGGGCTCTAAAGATATTCTATGGAATGAATTCTGTGAGGAATTGCCGTAGGGGATTGACGGATTGTTCCTAAAGAAGGAGACTTTTGATTATTGTATGGTTATTGATTACTGGAATCTGCCTCCTGTCGGAATATATGTGGTATTGGATAACTTGTGTGGAAATATATACATCGATTGCCCCGCCAGTTCTGATCAGATCTTTACTTCTTGGCTGTCTGTTCTTTAGTTCTGATGGGAATTTGTTTGTTCTTCTCTCTCTCTCTCTCATCTATCTATCTCTACTCTACTTCTACTCTCTATATCTCCCTTCCTCTCTCTCTCTTCTCTCTCGTCTCTCTCTCTCTCATATATATATTTATATATTTGGTATATATAATGTATATATATATCACTCTAATTTTCTCTCTATATCTCTCTATATCTCTCTCTTTTATACTCTCACTCTATACTCTTCTCTTTTTCTCTCTTTCTCGTCTCTTCTATTCTATCTTATATCTATCTCTCAATCTTCCCGTCTCTCTAATCACTCTCACTCTTTCTCTATACATTTTCTATCTATATCTCTATATATCTAGCTAGTCTCTTCTATTCTACACTCTCCTCTCTTCCCTGAGTTATAGTCATTAGAGATTATTGATGTTTCCACTGCATTATGTTATTGATTATTTCTTGTTCTGTTTTTAGTGTTTTTCTTCCGCCATAGCTGTCCTGAAAACCGTTCTCCTTTGCCTCCTCTTATCACAATGTCAAATACGGGATTTCCTCAGATATAGTCAGACACTGTGCTACAATGTTGAATGAGCGCCTACAGCAACACATCTCTCATAGAATTAGCATAAGACATTTGGTTAAGGGTCCTTACACTATAAGCTCGCCATTTCCATATATGCTTTTAGAGATCATTCCACTTTAGTGATTCAATCCACTTTGAGAGAGATTCAATCAACCTTTTAGAAGATTCAATAAACTTTAGAGATTAATCACATTTGAGTTTCAATCCACTTTTAGAGATTCAATAACTTTTAGACGATTCATTCCTCCTTTAGGATTCAATCCACTTTTAAGGTTCAATCACTTTTAGAGATTAATCCTCTTTTAGTGATTCCATAGTAGCACTTTTAGAGATTTCAATCCACCTTTGAGTTCATTCCAAACTTTTAGAGATTCAATCCTATTTCTTTTAAAGATTCTATCCACTTTTTAGAAGTTTTCAAGCTTCG
>NW_028234423.1:12721104-12723604 GCF_977035675.1 Penaeus japonicus | reverse complement strand
CGCGTCTGCTCATTACACTCAGGCGATACCCTCGTTAGCTCTCTCCAACTCCCCTACTCAGCTCCGGCATCCCTTCATCACCTCTACACTCTCCTCCTCACTCTCAACGCTTCATCAGCTCTTCTCCTCCATGATCTCCATCCTCATACTCCCTCTTCTCTTTCAATATTGTCGCCATCACTCCATCCATCCACTGCGTTCTAGCTCTCATCTCTCCTCATCCAATATTTAATCACTTCCCATAGTTCTCTCTCTCTCTCCTCAAATCACTCCTCACCTCCTACCTCATATCATTCTCTCCTTCTCTATCTCGTCTCTCCTTTCTCAAATTCATCTCTCAAGCTTCATCTCTCCTTCGTCTAACCCCGATTCTCGTACTCATTTCCTCCTCGGCACTCCTCCTCGCGCCTCTCTCTCCTCATCTTCGGTCATTCCAATCATCACGTACGGACTCTTCCCTCACGCCCAATGTCTTCTCTCTCTCTCTCTCTCTCTATATATATATATTCACTAATATATATATATAATATATATAATATATATATATATAAAAGTTCCTAAGTCAGTTAAAGCATAGATTAGCGAAGCCAACCCTGACTGACAATACGAGTCCATACTCCACCCCACGGATGCAAGTATTGCACAAGTACATAAACCAAGTGAATAGAGCCCTAAGCATAACTCCACAAGGCCGCTCTGCTCCAGCATGGAAAATGGTGGCATTACGTGTCAGGTTAGGTAATCTAGCAACAGCTCCATGAAAGGCCCTATCCGCCTTTGCGGTGACGTCCTTTCAACTACCGGGAGCATCTTGAGACTGAACAGTGAATAGGAATGCTACTCTGATGAATCCTTGTGGTTTGTGTGTTTGCAATGTGAATAAAGATGATATTTTGCAACACGGAGATTCCAGGAGGGTTCGCGAAGTATGCCCGCAACTTGGCTGGCATATTTCCGGCCACAAAATTCCTCATAAATCAAGGATCAGGTGTCATCTCCCGTGACTCGCAGGGGGCTCTGCAGGCTCTGAACACTCGATAGATGTGCTGGAGTGTTTAAAAAGAATTTCTGAATATACATATATCGCTAGAGAAACGGGAGCCATTTTATAAATTTTGTGTTGAATGTTGTTGCAATCCCTAAGCATGATCAAGCTGACCCCCTTGCAATGGCAGCATCTGATAGACAAAGTGAAGATCTAAACCTTGAAGGATCTTTACTCTCACACATTCTTAGGATCTCCTGAGAGGAGGATCTGACTGAGCTAAAGCTCTTAAAAGACTGAAAGCTGCAGCGGGAAGCGTTATAACTGGTTTTCATGGAAATTGAATCATGTATAGATCGCATAAGACAATATCATGGTACTGTTGAGAAACATGCTTGGATTAACAGCATTGTTAATCTTTATTATCATTACAATAAGCACTAAGTTATCATCATTACTATCAATCAGCTGTTGCAGTTTGTAATTATACTTTATACGATTATCACCAGTACCATTAACATTATGATTATTATTAATATCAGAATTACTATTGCTATTATCATCATTATCGTTATTGTTCCTTTTCTTATTATCATTACTGTCAGCATCATACCCTTCATAATTATTATCATATTCATCATTATTGATGTTAATGATATTTTTGATTAGCATGATAATTATCGTTATGAGTAGAACTTTTATTATCATTATTATTATCAACATATATTCATTTTCATCATTAGTATCACCATTATCATCATAATAAAAATGATAATGCCATGATAATGATAATATAGTAATAATGATAACAAGACTAAGGCAAAAAATGATGATAAACACATCAACAATAATAATGCTAATGCCAATGACAATGATAATAACCATCATCATCAGCCTCATCACTATTACCACTGGGGTACACGGTGCAGTGTTAACGGTCTGGCCAGAGTTCAAGTCCTGCACAGCCAGCGGATGGCAACCCCTGCAATGTCATGCACACAGGGAAGGATTTAGGAGGACGATAAACCGACAAGGGAATCACAAGAGCCTATCTCGATACCCTAATCAATTATCATGATCGTTATGATCATCATTACTACATTTAATCATAACTAATGATACTTTTGGGGGAAGTTAATAAAGACAGTAAGAATCATTGAGATAATGATTGAGATAATGATAACGATAAAACAAAATAATCACTATTAATAATCATAATTTTTTGTCCCTATGAGTGACCCGGAGAACCCAGACCCCCTTCCCCTCGACAGGTCGCCCCCCCCCCCCCGTACCCCCGGCCTCATCTGTATTCCTCAGCGATCCGGCGGCCGAGAGCAATTAGAAAGGAAATCGGCTGGCCCCTCCTCTGAAGACGGGCTCTGAAGGCAGGAGGCAACTGCGGTGATAAACTGGAGGAGCCTCTCGTCCCTGCCTCGTCTTTGGGATGATTGTGTGTATCTTTGTGTCTGGTTGTATGCTCTCTTACTTATGCTCTCTTACTTATGCTCTCTCTTC
>NW_028234423.1:12703604-12706104 GCF_977035675.1 Penaeus japonicus | reverse complement strand
TATATATATATATATATATATATAATATATATATATACAATCCAATATATATATAAAAATATATATATATATATATATATAAATATATATATATACATCTATATATATATAGAATATATAATATATTTATATAGATATAATATAATATATATATGATATAGATGTATATATATATATATATATATATAAATATATATATAATATATAAGTATATATATATTATATATATAAATATATATATAAATATATAAGTATTTGTATATATATATATATATATACATAATATAGATATATAAATATATATACTATATATATATATTATATACATATATAGTAAATATGTATATATATATGCTACGTATAAATATACATACATACATAAACAAATAATATACAAATATTATAAATTATATATATATATTATAAAATATATAGATATATATGTATATAAATATAAAATTATATATATATATGTAAATATAATAAATATATTGTATAGTAATTATAATATATGTATATACATTTATATGCAGATTTGTAGCTGTATATAAATATATTAAAAATATATATATATATATAAATATATAATGAATATTATATATAATATATAAATATATATATATATATATATATATATATATATATATATATGTAATAAATCATATATAAAAATATATATATATATATATAAATATATATATTATATATATAAATATCTATAATGATATATATATATAATACATATATAGATATATATATATATAATTATATATATATTATATATATATATAAATATATATATAAATACATATGTAATATATAATATATATATAATATATATAATATATATATATTATATATATATAATACATGTATATATTTATCTTAAGCTCTCTCTCCTCTCTCACTCCTCTCTCTCCCTCCTCTCCCTTTCTCTCTCTCCTCTCTCTCTCCATCTCTCTCTCTCTCTCTATAGATAAATATATATATAATATATATATATATATCCTGTATATATATATATATAATATATATAAATATATATATATATTATATATAATATATATATATGTATATATATACAAAATATATATATATATATATATATATATATATATATAATATATAATATATACATATATATAAATATAAAAATACATATATATGTATATATATAATATATATATATATATATATATATATATATATCTATAAATATATATATAAATATATATATACATACACAATGACAATATGCTTGTAAATGTATATCCTTATATATATATATTATATATATAAAAATATATATATAATATATATATATATTTTATAATAAGCATATATTATATATATATAAATATCTATATATATATATAAATATATATATATATGTATATATATATAATATAACTATAAATATATAATATATATAATTCATATTATATATATATATTTATATATATATATAAATATAATAAATATATAATATATAGATGAAATGTATGTATATATTATATATATATATGCCTATTTTACATGTGTATATAAATAATATACATATATATATATATAGATATAATATATATATAAAATTTATATATATATATATATATATATATATATATAAATATATAATATATATATATATATATATATGTATATATATGTTATATTTATGTATAAATATATATATTGGTAAATATTTAAAATAAGCTTATATAATATATATATATATATATATATATATATAATATATAACAAATATTTGATATATATATATATATATATAAATATATATATATATATACATATATACTATATATAATTATAAATATTATTATAATATATAATATAATATATATAAATATACAATATAAGGTATATATAATAGGATATATATTTATAATATATATATATATGTTTGATATATATACATATATATATATAAAAATATATATATAGATTAAATAGATATATATAATAAATAAATAAATATAAAATATATATAGCTATATATCATATATATTATATATATATATATATAATATATATACATATATATATAAATATATAATATATATATATAAGTATAGATAATATAGATATATAATATAAATATATATATATATAAATACACACACACACACACACACACAACCACACACACACACACTCACACACATATATATAGTAAATATATATATATATATAGATATATGTAAATTTATATAAATCATAAATGTAATATATATGCTATTATAAATATATGTATATATTAATATATTTTATATATATAAATACACATATATACATATATAAATATATATATAATGTAAATAAGCATATATGTATATGAATACCTATTTATGTATATTGATATACTACTGTAAATATGAAGATTACATTCTAAAATATGCATGTTAAATGAAATATATATAAGTATATTATATATATATAAATAATATATAATTTATATGTATATATAAATATATATATATAC
>NW_028234423.1:12685891-12688391 GCF_977035675.1 Penaeus japonicus | reverse complement strand
GTCAAAAACAATCGATAAAAAGAAAAATATGAGGTTTGAATGGCAGAAAAGAGTGAATCAGATGATTTTAAGTAGCAGATCTTGCTTATCCAAAATATGAAATATTAAAATCACTGTTTAAGAGGGAAAAAAAAGCGGGGACAGAAAAAAGACACATGGAGAGAGGGTGAAAAAAAAGTTCGAGAATGAGAAATTGTTAAGTAAATTGTGTATACATAACGTTTATACATCTACGTGTAAATTCACTGAAAATTCAACGCTGCATGATTGAAAATAGTCACTAAATTCACTTAGACACAAATTTTGATTAGGGAAGCATTTCATGATAGAATTCCATATCAAGGCTGAAGGAAAGAAATCTCATTTTCTTCGTTTTCATTCGCCTATAAAGTAATTTATTTGTAACGTAGACAATCCGTTAATCATTACAATCATCTGAGCATCATCTGGTCTGTCGAACAGACCCCGACTGAGATTGCTGAAACGGAGGCTGGCTTTGCATACTCCAGGAATCTTCGCTTACATCTCAAAACTGATGCCAAAAGCTTTTCCTAGTACATTCGATACGCCACACACAATTGTTCTAGCTTTTAAATAATCGCAAAATGTTAGCAATAAATGAGAAATGTAATGCACATATTTACGAAATACATTATGTATATGTTATGAAAGTTATATATATATAAAATATATATATAAATATATATATATATATATATATTTATATATATATTATAATGTATATATTACATCATATATATATATTTGTATGTATGTATGTGGGATTTCTCTTTCACTCCTCACACTTCTCTTCTTCTCTTCTTTTCTTCTTCTCTTCTTCTTCTCTTCTTTCTTTTCTCATCTCTCTCTACATCTTCTTCTTCATCGTGTATTATATATATATATATATATATATATATATATATATATACTTCAATATATAATATATATATATATATATATATATATACACATGTGTTGGTGGTGTGTGTGTGTGTGTGTGTGTTTTTTATTTAACTCCTCTCACTCTCACTCTCTCTCTCTCTCATCTCTCTCTCTCTCTCTCTAATATATATATATATATATTATATATTATATATATATAGTATATATAATATATATTATATATATATACATTTTTATATTTTTTATATATATATATATATATTTAGTGGGGGGTATATATATATATATATATATATATATATATGTTTCTAGATATTATATATATAGATACATAATTATATTTATATATATATATATATCAAGCACATATATACATATATATATAACATATATGTATATATACATATATATATATATATTATATATATATATATATATATATATGTATATATATATATATATACATATATATAAGTATTTATGTATGTACCTATAACCATTATATGTATGTATATATACATATATATATATATATTATATATATATATATATATAAATATATATGTATATATATATATATGTATATAATATAATACATATATATATATATATGTATGTATGTATATATATATACATATATATAAGTATGTATGTATGTATATATAACCATATATATGTATGTTTTATATATATATATATATATATATTTATATATATATATATATGTGTGTGTGTGTGTGTGTGTGTGTGTGTGTGTGTGTGTGTGTGTGTGTGTGTGTGTGTGTACATACATATATAAATATACAAAGCGAGAGACACTAACAAAAAGAGAAATGAAAGAAGTCAAAGGTCGCAGCCTTAGTCTCGCTCTCCCTTCCATTGCCTTCCTGGGCTGAGGGAGTATAAAAGCTTCTCTCTTTCCACACGTCGTCAGTTGCTTCTCAGCGCATAAACCACTAGCATGGTATGTTGGAGAAATATTTCAATGTTTCGCGTTATGTAAATGAATTTCTTTTGTTAAGCAAAATGTCACAATGCATAACAGTGAATCCAGAAAAAAATATAAATTTTATGGAATATACTGACAGTCTATCTCTACTGAATTTGTTTCACTAGATATCATGAGAGGGAAGAAAACATCGTAATCAACTTTATTTGACAATATATTATCTATTTCGCTTAGAATCGAGTACTCTTCACCGTCGTGGTCTTGTCCCTCGTGGTCGCCTTCGCCGTCGCCGGTAGCATCGGCGGAGGTGGGTGTTGTGGAGGACACGGAGGTGGATTTGGTGGTGGACACGGAGGTGGATTTGGCGGAGGACACGGAGGCGGATTTGGTGGTGGTGGATTCGGAGGATCCGGAGGCTATGGTGGCAGAGGATTCGAAGGTATTATCATAAATGTAGAATGATCCTTCGTAAAAAAATATAATGTATATAATGACTAGCTAAGTATAACTTTAACTTTAACTATAACTATATTGTGTTTCATACTTTGACAGGTGGACATGGAGGTTTCGGTGGAGGATTTGGCGGTGGTCATGGAGGATTCGGAGGCGGTCATGGAGGATTCGGAGGTGGCTTTGGAGGTAAAA
>NW_028234423.1:12679479-12680791 GCF_977035675.1 Penaeus japonicus | reverse complement strand
CTCTCTCTCCTCTATTATATATATATATATATATATATATATATATTTCTATATAATATTATATTATATATATATATAACATATATATATTTAAATATACATATATATATATACATAATAACATACAATATATATATTATATATTTTATATATATATTAATATTAAATATACATATATAATATTATTTATATATATATATATATTATATATATATATATATATATATAATATATATATATATATATTGCACACACACACACACACACACACAAACAAACTCTCTCTCACTCTCACTCTCTCTCTCCTCTTTCTCTTTATTCTCTTCTCTCTCCTTACTCTCCCTTCTCCTCTCTCTCTCTCTTTCTCTCTTCTCCCCCCTCTCTTTCTCTCTTCTCCCCTCTCTCTCTCTTCCCCCACCCACTCTCCCCCGTCCTCCCCCCCTCCATCCCCCCCCTCTCTTCTTCTCTTCTATAACCCTCTCTTTTTTTTCTATCCCCTTCCCCCCCACCTTCCTTCTCTTTCCTCTTCTCACTCTCTCTCTCTCTCATATCCTTATCTCTCTCTCTCTCCTCACTCTCCTCGCTTCTTCTTCTCTCTCTCTCTCTCTCCTCTCTCGGAAGTCATTAAATGACATAAAAATTGAGCATCGTAGTTGATAAACCAGTTTCAGACTCGAACATAAAGAGCGTTTAAGCAGAAAGATAAATTGAAGACACTGCAAGCATTAGTTGTCAGGCGTTTCCTGAGATCATAATCGCGCACACACGCACCACAAACAAAAACACACTACACACAAAACACAGATACAAACACACACACACAGACACACACACACACACACACACAGACACATACACACACACACACACATACACACAAACACACACACACACAAATGTATAGCATGCACATAGACAGTACAAATAGACACATTCGCATAACCTTTACATATACAGTATATGCTGTACAATACATACCCGATAGTCTCCCTTCCCCCCCACCCCCCCCCCCCCTCCCCCCCCCTCCCCTCTCCTACCTCCCCCCTCTCCCTCTCCATCAGCTGATTATCTTGCTAACGGCTAAACTTGCAATGTCATCTTTGAGCTCTTAAAACGGTACCTGCTCATCACATGGGTAGAAGAAGAGGAGGGAGGCAGTTGAGTTATGAGAGATGGGAGAGTTGAGAGATGAGAGAAGTCGAAGAGAAGGATCGAGAGTGAGAGAGATTGATGAGGATGAGAGCGAGAGAGAGAGAAGGGAGGGAGAGGAGAGAGGAGGAGAGGAAGAGGGGGAGGAGAGAGGGGGAGGTGA
>NW_028234423.1:12655200-12662651 GCF_977035675.1 Penaeus japonicus | reverse complement strand
AAGGAGAGAGGAAGAGAAGAAGAGAGAGGGATGAGGAGAGAGAAAATTTAAAAAGGAGAGAGAAGAAAAAAAAGAAAAAAAAAGGGGAGAGGGGGAAAGAGGAGAGATAGGGAAAGAGCAAGAGAAGAAGGAGAAAAAAAAGAGAGAAAAGAAAAAAAAGAGGGAGAGAGAGGAGGGATAGGAGAAAAAAGAAAAAGAAAAAGAGAGAAAAGGGGAAAGGGAGAGAAAGAGAGAGAGGGGAGGGGGAAAGGAGAGGGGGAGAGAAGGAAAGGAAAAGAGAAAGAAGTAGAGAATAAGAAGAAAAAGAAGAAGAGAGAGAGAGAGAGAGGGGAGAGAGAGAGAGAGAGAGAGAGGGGAAGGAGAGGAAGAGGGAAGGAGAGGAAGAGGAGAAGGAAGAGAGGGGGGGAGGAGAGAAGAGGAAAGGAGGGAGAGGGAAAAAGGAGGGGGAGAGGGGGGAGGAGGGGGAGGAGAAGGGGAAAAGAGAAGAAATGAAGTTGAAAAAAGAGATGACCCCAGAGGGAGAGAAGAGGAGAGAGAGAGAGAGAAGAGAAGAGAGAAGATTGAGGGAGAGAGGGGAGAGAGAGGGGAGAGGAAGAGAGAGAGAGAGAGAGAGAGAGGGAGAGAGGGAAAGAGAGCGAAGAGAGAAGGAAAAAAAAGAGGAGAGAGGAAGAAGGAGGAGAAGAAGGAAGAGAGAAAGAGAGACAAGAGAGAGGAGAGAGAGAGGAGAGAGAGAGAGAGAGAGAGAGAGAAGAGAAAGAGGGAAAGGAGATCGGGAGAAAAAAGAGAAAGGAAAGGAGTGGGGGGGGAAAGGGGAGAGGAAGGGGAGAGGAGGAGGGTGCGAGGGAAAAAAGGGGAGAGAGGAAGAGGGGAGAAGAGAGGGAAAGAAGAGAGAGAGAGAGTGAGAGAGGAGACGAGGAGGGGAGAGATGAGAGGGAGGAGTGGAGAGGGAAGAGAGAGAGAGAGAGAGAAAATTTTGAGAGGGGGGGGGGAAAGGGGGGAGGGGGAAAGAGGAGAAGGAAAAAGGGGAGGAAAGAGAGGAGAGGAGAGGGAGAGAAAGAGGGGAGAGAGAGAGAGAGGAGAGGGAGAGAAAGAGGAGAGAGGGAGAGACAGAGGGAGAAAAGAGAGGAGAGAGAGACAGGGAGAGAGGGAGAGAGAAAGATGGGAAAGAAAATTAAAGAGATAAGAGAGAGAAGGAAGAGAGAGGGAGAGAGAGAGGGAAGAGGGAAGAGATGAGAGAGAGAGAGAGAGAGGAGAAGAAACGAGGAGAGGAAGAGAGGGAGAGAGAGAGAGGGAAGGGGGAGAAAAGAGGAAAGGAGAGAGAAATGAGAGGAGAGAGAGAGAGAGAGAGAGAGAGAGACAAGAGAGAGAAGAGAGAGAGAGAGAGAGAGTGGAGAGAGAGGGGCGAGAGAAAGGAAGAGGGAGGAGAGAGCAGAGAGAGGAGAGAGAGGAGGAGAAAGAGAAAGATGAGAGAGAGTGAGGGAGAGGAGAGAAGAGAGAGAGGAGACGAGAGAGGAGAGAGGCGAGAGAAAGAGGGAGGAAGATTGAGAGAACGAGAGCAGAGGAGAGAGAGGAGAGATAATAGGATAGAGAGGAGAGAGAGAGAGAGAGAGACTTCCGGAGAAGAGATGAGAGAGAGAGAGAGAGGGAGGATGGGGTCTTTGGGAGAGAGGAGAGAGAGAGAGAGAGAGAGGAGCTGATAGAGAAGAGAGAGAGAGAGAGAGAGAGAGAGAGAGAGAAAGAAGATTGAGAGAGAGAGGGGGAGGAGAGAGAGGGAGAGAGGACAGAAGGAAGAGAAGAGAGACGAAAGAGAGAGTGAGAGAGAGAGAGGATGAGAGAGAGAGGAGAGGAGAGAGGAGAGGAGAGAGAGAGCAGAGAGAGAGAAGAGAGAGGGAGAGGGAGATGCAGAGGAAAGGGAAGGAGGGGGAGAGTGAGAGAGGAGAGAGAGGAGAGAGGAAGAGAGGGGAGAGAGATGAGAGAGAGAGTAGGGAGAGAGGAGAGAGAGAGTGAGAGATGAGAGGAGACGAGGAGAGAAAAGGAGGGAGAAAGCTTGAGAGAAAGAAGAGAGAGAGCAGAGAGAGGGAGAGAGATAGAGAGAGAGAGAGACGAGAGAGAGAGAGAGAGAGGCGAGAGAGAGGAGAGAGAGGGAGAGAGGAGAGAGAGAGAGAGAGAGGGAGCCAGTGGGGAGAGAGAGAGGAGAGGCGAGAGACAGAGGAAAAGGGGAGAAGAGAGAGAGTAGAGAGAAAAAGAGAGAAGATGAGAGAGAGATAGGTGTGAGAGAGAAGATTTGAGAGAGAGAGAGAGAGAGAGAGAGAGAGAGAGAGAGAGAGAGAGAGAGAGAGAGAGAGAGAGAGAGAGAGAGAGAGAGAGAGAATGAGAGGAAAGAGAAGTAGACAGCTAGATAGCTAGACGGACAGACGAATAGATAAATATATAGAAAGAGATAGCTAGACAACCATATAGATAAATTAATAGAGAGATAACCTACGTTTATCTGTCATGAGTCACATACAAGGCAATATCTTATGCATGTTTTCTATGCACTTATATGATTATCTTTCTCTCTATCATGTGTGTGTGTGTGTGTGTGTACTTGCGTGTGTGTGTTTGTTTGTTTGTTTGTGTGTAACGTAACAATGAAACATAAAAAGTGCACAGCATACCCTAAAACAATCTGGTTAAGGATACAAAGATACGATTATTCACTATCATTCATAAAACATCTGGTCAATTACAAGCATGTGCGAGTAATTATAGTTAATCATAAAACATCTGGTTATTCACAAGAAAATATGGTTATTCACGAAATATCTAGTTATTCATGAAAACATATTCACAAAATACATAAGATGACAAGATGAAAGAATTACTATTTATTTCCTCTCATCATCATTGTCTGCCTGTGTTTGTTTGTGTTTGTCTGCCTGTTCATGTTTGTTTGTCTATTGATGATTTTCCTCATTTTCGTTTTCCTTTCCCCCTCTTCCCATCCAAACCCCCTTTCTTCTTCTTCCCCCTTTTACTTCCCTTCCTTCCTCCTTCTCCTCTTACCTTCATCTCTTCATTCATCTCCTCCCTACTCCATCCTCCTCTGAGACCCCCCCCCCCCTCTCTCTCTCTCTCTATCTCCCTCCCTCTTTCTATCTCTCTCCCTCCCTCTCTCTCCCTCCTTCTCCCTCCCTCCCCCCCTCTCTCTCTCCCCCTCCCTCTCTCTCTCTCTCTCATTCAACCCAGCCATCGAGCCTCCATTCTACTCCCACCCCCATCCTCCCCACCCACCCCTCCAATCATTCCTCTCCTCCTCTTCCTCCCTCACACCTCCCTTACCCCCTTCTCACCCAACCCCCCTCTCTTCAAGGCTTCCCCCATCCCCACCCCTATATCCCTTTCCTCGCCCCCCCCTCTCCCTTTCCACCTTTCACACTCAACAGAATCTCGAGATATGGGGGGGGGGGGGGGTGCGCGCGTAAATCATTGATCAGTTGCAATTTCAAGATGCAACAGAGGGAATTAAATCTTGCAAGGAGGGCGAAGGGGGAAGGGAATGTAGGAGGGAGGAATTGACTGGGGTGAAGGAGGTGTGAAAGAGGAGGAGGAGGGGGAGGAGGAGGGGGAGGAGGGGGAGGAGGAGGAGGAGGAGGAGGTGGAGGAGGTTGAGGAGGTAGAAGAGGAGGTGGAGGAGGTGGAGGAGGTGGAGGTTGAGGAGGTAGAAGAGGAGGTGGAGGAGGTGGAGGAGGTAGAAGAGGAGGTGGAGGAGGTGGAGGAGGTAGAAGAGGAGGTGGAGGAGGAGGAGGAGGAGGAGGAGGTGGAGGAGGTTGAGGAGGTAGAAGAGGAGGTGGAGGAGGTGGAGGAGGTGGAGAGAGAGGTAATAAAGGGAAGAGGGAGAAAAGAGGGAGGGGTTAATGGGATATAGGGAGGTAGGGTAGGAGAGAGGAATAGAGGGAAGGAAGAGGAGAAGAAGGATGTAAGTAACTGGGAGGAGGGAGGGAAATGAGTAGCTATAGCGGGGATGTGGGAATGGGGGGAGGGTAGAAAGAGTGAGTGACAGACGTAGGGATGGAGAGAGAAGAGAGAGAGAGAGAGAAGAGCCTAGGAGAGTTAGAAGGAGGGGAAAGGCAAGGGGAAAGATAAAAGGAGGAGACGGGAGATAAGATTACAGAACGAAAGAGAAAAGAGAGGGGGAGAGAGGCAGAGAGTCTGAGACGAGTGAGAGCGGGGATGGGAGAAGAGAGGAGTCTAAGTGGAGAGAGAATAGATGAGAGAGAGAGAAAGAAAGGAGAAGAAAAAGTTAGACAGAAAAGCCAGCGAAAGCCTCCCCCGCAAAGAAAATAAAAATAAAATAAAAATAAAAATATAAGAGAGGAAAAAGACAGAAAGAACAAAAAAGTCGTGAAAAAAAGGCAAACAAAGTGACAGAGGGAAATTGTTTTAGGGGGGGGGGGGGGGGGGGGAAAGGGGGAGCGAAGATCGAGGCAAATAAGGGTAGCATAGTTAATGAATAAACAATCCAAAAGGTTGTGGAGAGAAAGTTGCGCCCTGAGATCAACATTAAAAACATGGATGCACGAAAAAAAGGTTAAAAATACTTAAGTTTCCCCTGCTTTCCCTTCAGCTTAGGGACTTTTGAAGTGATTGATGCTGTGATGAGGTATGGTGCATTTTATTGGTGCTGCGCTGATTGCATTAACGGCTATGGTGACGTGGTACAGATTGTTTTGGCCGATGATATAGTCAACTGAATGAGTAACAGAGAAGATACATGGATAGGATAGATAAAGAGTGAGTGAGTGAGTGCTACTCGCGGCTACTGACCAGAGGACACCACCCTCAGGAGAGCTAGAGAGAGAGAGAGAGAGTAATGAGAGAGAAGAGAGAAGAGAGGGAGAGACGAGAGAGAGAAGAGAGAGATGACGGAGAGAGAGAGAGCTGAGTGGAGAGGAGAGAGAGAGAGAGCAGAGAGAGAGAGAGAATACCTGGAGAGTAGAAGGAGGGGAAAGCACGGAAAAGATAAAAGGAGAAACGGGGAAGATAAGATTACAGAACGAAAACAGAGAAAGAGAGAGGAGAGAGGCAGAGAGTCATGAGAGCGAGAGAGAGAAGAGAGGGCTACTCACCCCCCCACGGCGAGGGAGAGAGAGAGAGTCTGAGAGAGAGAGAAGAGAGAGGAGAGAGAAGAAAGGGAGGAAAAAAAAGTAAGACAGGAAAGCGCGAAAAGCCCTCCCCCCCCAAGAAAAAAAAAAAAAATAAAATAAAAAATATAGAGAGAAAGACGAAAGAAAGCCCCAAAAAAGTCGTAAAAAAAGGAACAAAGTGCGAGCGGAATAGGGGGGGGGGGAAAGGGGAACGAAAGAATCGAGGGCAAAATAAAGGGTTTGCATAGTTACTTGAATAACAATCCAAAGGTGTGGAGAGAATGATTCGCTGCAGTATCAACATTAAAAATGGAATGCACGTAAAAAGGTAAAATACTTAGTTTCCCTTCTTCCCCTTCAGCTTAGGGACTTTTGAAGTGATTGTGACTGTGAGAGGTATGTGCCATTTTATGGTGCTGCGCTGTTGCATAAGGCTAAGGTGACGTGGTTATGATGTTTTGGCGATGAAATAGTCAATGAATGAGAAACGGGAAGATACATGGAATTAGATAGGTAAAGAGTGAAAGTGAGAGGTGAGTGACTGAGAGCTAGAGAGAGAGAGAGAGAGAGAGAGAGAGAAGAGAGAGAGAGAGAGAGAGAGAGAGAGAGAGAGAGAGAGAGAGAGAGAGAGAGAGAGAGAGTCACAGAAAAAGAAGAAGAGGAAGAAATAAGAAGAAAAAGAAGAAGAAGAAAAAGAAAAAAAGAAGAAGAAGAAGAAAGAAGATGAAGAAGAGCAAGAAAAAGAAGAAGAAGAAGAAAGAAGAAGATAATAAAGAAGAAGAAAAAGAAGAAAGAGAGTAAGAAAAAATAAAAGAAGAAAAATAAAGAAGAAGAAGAAGAAGAAGAAGAAGAAAAGAAGAAGAAGAAGAATAAAAAGAAGAAGAAGAAGAAGACGAAAGAAAAAGAAAATGAAGAAGAAAAAAAATATATAAGAAGAAGAAGAAGAAAAGGAGAAGAAGAAAAAAGAAGTAAAAAAAGAAGTAGAAAAAGAAAGAAGAAAAATAAATAGAAGAAGAAGAAGAAAAAAAAGAGTGAAACGAAGAAAAGAAGAACAAAATAAAAAGAAGAAGAAGAAGAAGAAGAAGAAGGAGAAGAGTCCGGTTTCGGAGGCGCGGTCTGTCTTCTTGTCAAGCACTTAAGGGCTCGTCATACTTAGAGGAAGCTACGGAGACGCGGCCGAGGGAAAAGGGCTTCGAGGAGGACAAGTTGATTAAAGTTGGGACCGTAGCGGGAGGCGTTAGACCGGGGCCTCGAGGGTCTGAGAGAATAGTTGCAAAGAAGTTGGCTTAGGCTGTAGCTAACCCCCCCCCCCCCACCCACAACACCCCAACACACCCCTTCCCCAGCCTCTACCCTCACCCCCACCCCCACCCCCACCCTCTCCTCTTTCTTCTTTTGACATTTTTCTTATGTCTCTGGGTTCTTGTTTTTTGTTGCTTTTTTATTTGTTTTCTTGTTGTGTTTGTCTCTTTCCTTTCTGGGGTCTGCCTTCTTTTTGTCTTTTGCTTTTGATCTTTCTCTTTCATCTCTTACTTCACTTTTGCTAACACCTATCCTTCCCCCACCCTTCTCCTCTACCCCCTCATCCTCTATATTGTGTCTATTCTCATTTCTCGTCTCTTGCTACTTTTCTTTTTTCCTCTTGTCTCTCTATCTCTTTCTCTCTTGCCTCTCAAAGCTTCACTGTAGATACCCCCTCTTCCCTCTCCTCTCTCTCTCTCGTCTCTCTTCTCTTTTCTTGCCTCCTGTTTCTTGCTCCTCTCCTTAGGTCGCCCCTCCCCCCCCCCCACTCCTACCCCTTCTCTCCTTCTTTGTGTCTTCTCTTCGTTTCTTGTTTTTCTCTCTTTTCTCTTGCCTCTCCCCACTCTCTCCTTCTTCCTTCTCTTTCTCCTTGCCTCTCTTTCCTCTCTTTCCCCTCTCTCCTCTCTCTCCTCACCCTTACAGAGGAGGAGAAGGAGGAGGAGGAGGAGTAGGAGTAAAAATTATGAAAGGAGGAAGAAGAAGAAGTAGAAGAAAATGATGAGAATGAAGATGACAATGAAGTCAACAGGTGGAGGAAGAAGAAGAAACAAAAGAAGAAGCAGAAGAAGAAGAAGAAGAAGAGGATAAAAAGGAAGGGGTGGAGGAAGGGGAGAAGGAGGTAGAGGAAAAGAGAAGGACGAAATAGCAGAAAACAACACAAACGAAAAGGAACAAGTAGAAGAAGAAAAAGAGGAAGAAAAAGAGGAAGAAAAAAAAGAAGAGAAAGAAGAAGAAGAAGAGGAAGATGATGAAGATGATAAAAAAAAGAAAAACAAAACAAAAACACAACAACAACACAAA
>NW_028234423.1:12646819-12651819 GCF_977035675.1 Penaeus japonicus | reverse complement strand
TTTATATTATATATATAGCTATATAATATATATTTATATATATATATAGATAGTGTATATAGTAGGTAATATTAAATATATACATATATATATATATATATATATATATATATTATATATTTATATATATTTGTGTGTGTATGTTTGTGTGTGTGTGTGTTGGTGTGTTGTTGGTGTGTGTGTGTGTGTGTGTGTGTGTTGTGCGCGGCGCGCTGGCAAAAGTATCCTCTTGGTTCAAATTTTTCATGGGGAATTTAAAGCTACTTAAACTAATTGCAATAACAGTTGATGATCATTGTGTTATAATATTTTTGATATATGTAATAAATATTCTTATCATCTTTTTTTTTTTTTTATAATCGGCGTTTTTTTCTTCGTTCGCATAGTTAACATCAATGCAGATCCCATTCCATCATTTGCTACTTCTCCACTAATTTGGTCCCTCTCGTGAACAAATTAAGTGAGCCCCCGGTGGCAACACCTTCGGACCGTTCCCCGAACTGACATTCCTGACTTAATTATTACAACGTTAACTAACGATTTCCACCTCGTCACTAACGCGTCCTTGTCACGTGCCACTGTCCACCGTGTTACTGGCTCTCGCATTGCAAGTTACCGCAGAAATCCAAACTATATAACAAAGGAAAACTATTGCTATACGAGGGCTTAGCTAAACAGCTTTTTTGCAGCTACTTCCTGATGCAACCGCTCGCTCGATCGGACGTTCTTGTACCGTGGCACGCGAGCATGCTTGTCCTGTAATGGATCGTTATGTGAATTAGTACATAAAAACTTGAACTTTCTGTTTTTTTTTTTTTTTCTTTCTTTCTTTTTTTTTAATGGTATATTGATTTAATTTGTATGTGTTACGCTCACCCAACCAAATATACACACATACACACGCACACACATACACATACACACACACACACACACACACACACACCACACCCACACACACACACACACACATATATATATATATAAATTTTATATATAATATAATAGTATATATATATACATATGTGTCTGTGTGTGTGTGGTGTTTTCCCATAAATATACTCAGCACACACACACACACACACACACACACACACACACAACACACACATAATATATATATCTATAATATATATATAAAATTATATATAGTATATATAAATATATATATAAATAAATATATACATATATATATATATAAATATATATATATATAGGTATATATATATATATATATATATATAATGATATATAATATATTTATGAGATTTAATATTCAAACATGCAGATTTGTGTATATATAATTATTATATATATAAATATATATATATATATAAATATATATAATATATATCAGTATAATAAAAAAATATAAATAAAAATAGATATATATATATATATAAAAACATATAAGTATATATAATCATATACATATATGTATATATAAATAAATCTTAAATATATATATATATCTATATAGAATATATTATTCATCTATATATTTATATATATACATATATATAATATATATATCTAAACATATAATTCTCTATATCTATACACATATATATCTATAAATATATATATAAATATATAAATATAAAAATACATATATATAATATATAATATATATATATATATATAATAAGTATATCTAACATAAAAAACAATTATATAATATATATATATATATATAAATATATATATATGTAAATCTAAAATATTTAAAATAAAAATATGAATGTATATGTATGTTTATAAAGACAATACACATTTATATAGATATAAATTAATATATAAATTATAAATATATATATATTAATAAATAATACATATATATAATAAAAAATATGTAAAAGTAAACTTATGTACATATACACACACACAACAACACACACACATCCTATATATAATATCTATAAATATATATAAAATATATATAAATTATAAATAAATATATCATATAAAAACTATATATATATATATATATATATATATGTATTATTATGTATAAATTTGTACATTAATACACACACACACACATCTATATATATATATATATATAATAATATATATATAATATTTAAATAAATATATAAATATATATATATCTATAATATACATATATATAAGTCTATTATATATATATAAATATATCTATATAAATATAAATATATGTATATATATAAATATAAGTAAATTTATATAATATAACATATATAAAGATATATATAAATATGTATAATATATATATATTATATTAATATATATATATACATATATAGATATATAAAATAAAAATATATATATATATAGAATATATATATAGTGTAATCTATATATTTATATCTATTATATATAAATATATATATATATATATTTAATATATATATATAAATATATATATCTATATATATATCTACATTTATAAAAAAATTATAAAATATATATATATATCTATAATATATATATAATATTATATGTATATATATATAAATATATAATATATATATATATTTAATATATATATCTATATGTATATCTAATATATACCTATATTTATTTATATATATAAATATATAAATATATATATATAATATATATAAAAGTCAATCATATATATATATATAAATATATATAAGTATAGATAGATATACATATAAATATATAAATATATATAAATATATATAAATATATATATAATATATATATCTACATATAAATATAATATATATATAATATATATATATATATATAATATATAAAATGTATATATATATATATATAAGATATTATATATATAGTATATATGTATAAAAAATAGATATAATCATAAATATATATACATAAATATATATATATATAAATATATATATAATATATATAATATTTATACCTGTATATATATATATAAAAAAATAATATATAGATATATATATATACATATATATATAAATGTATATATATATAAATATACATATATATATATGTATATATATTTAAACCACAATCAGAAAAAAATATAATTCCATTCCTACAAGCAAAAGGACAAAAAATCTTTCATGGACAGCTAACAATTAATCATAGCTGAGTCAGAGGCCATCTTGGTGCTCCAGCGAGGGAGAGCCAGAGTTTATGCTAGTCCCCCCGGCAACAGGAGGTGTTGTGGTGTTGTGACCTGAGGGGGGGTGATGGTAGGGGAGGAGATTTGGGGTGAGGGGGGAGGTGATGGGGGGGGAGGGGGACGCCACCCCCCCCACCCCCCCGTAGTGCGGGAGCGTAAGATTGTGCTGAGTGCCACGTAGTGCCAGCTGTACGTTCTTAATCATTAAATTGTCTGAATCTGTATGCTCAAGTTCGGATTGGCTATATTTCTTTACTTCGTTTTTTTTCTCATCCTTATTTTTAAGTGGTTTGTACATAAATAAAAACAGATTTTTGTATAATTATAGATGAATACAGATATACTGTGCATTATTAAAAAACAATTAATACGTGCACTAAACACCTTACGTAGAAGCACACGAAATGCATCATACATACATACCATTAAATATACGATGTAAACACGCCTCTACAAAAATACCATAATATTTTAACATATATGAATAAATACAATGAATTAGATATATCTATTCGTAGATTCTTAATGAGGATAAGACCAGGGGCATGACAACACTCAGGCACCTCCCCGTGCACCAAGTGGAGTCTCATGCAATGCCTCTTCCTTTGAATAGCCATCCGTGGAAATTCTCTTAATCCACGCATCTGGATTTAAAAATAAATAAAAAAAAAAATAATAATCTGATAAATCGTCATAGAAAGGCCTACAAAACGATTTAATGATAAAATATTCAAGCCTTTCAAGAAGGTCATTTTTAAAGAACTGAAAATTAATATTACGAAAAGGAATCCTCCACACCGGAAGAGGAAACCAGTAAAATACTCTTTTTACGATTTTGGCAATATGAGTTCTGGCTGAGGTTAATAATAAGTGTTACAGAATTGCCTCGTGTTAGAGCCAAGTGTAAAACTAAAGAGGGTGATTTGGGGTCGTTGTGAATGAATGCGGTGCAATATTGAAATAATGCAGAGTGCAAAGAGCAAGAACGTAGTCAAGTGATTAATACCAAACGAGAGTAAAGTAAAAAGACATTAAATGTACATTCTCAACATCTTCAAGTCACAAAATTGATGTTTCCCGTAAATCAAAAGAACAACAATTTAGAGAAAAATGAAGGAGAATGAAAAAATTAATTGGAAGAAAGGAAAATTTGCAAAATTGGAAACCGTCCATTTGTCAGGATAAACAGGAACTGAAAAATGTTTGCATGTTTTCGAGGTGGAATTTGCTCTGATCCTTTACGGTGTTAAGACTGAGATAAAATGCGAGGACGTGGGCAGAGGATGGAAGAAGCAAAAGAGAAAGAGAATACGATACTAGGAAAGTTTTAGATAGAAATAAGGACGGGAGAAGTAAAAGAAAGGTAGAGAGAATTAAGAAAAAAATTAGAGAGGAGGAGGGACCCAGAAAGAGTGAAAGAGAGAGAGACAGGAGAGCATGGAATGAGAAAATTAGGAAAGGAAATGGAATGGAGCTAATGGAGAGAGGGAGACTGGAATACTATAAAATAGTTTAATTTTAAAAAGACAAAATTGATATACACGAACGAAAAAATAGTGTTGTAAAAAATGAAAACAGCCTCAAGAAAAGAAACCCACAAGAACAAAAACAAACAAGACCCCACATTAGTGCTAATAAAGGCAGATTTTTTTTTTGATGAGGATTGAATGGAATTTTAAATTGATTCACTTTCCAGTCCTACAAAATCTGCGTCCTTTCTGAGAAAAAATGGAACCATCCTTTTGGTCGCCAGAATAGGGCCATCTGTTCACGCTAATGGGCTCTAACTAGCAACTAGCAACTAACTCCCCCTCCTAAACTCTCCGCTACTTTTCGTTTTTAAAAATCATGTTTTTTTTTCTAATATCAAAGTTTG
>NW_028234423.1:12634882-12639219 GCF_977035675.1 Penaeus japonicus | reverse complement strand
CCGTCCCTTTCGGAAGCCGCACTGCTCGTCAACTAGTAAATTCCTGGTATTTAAAAAATGCAATAGCCTACTATTAACAATTCTTTCCATGACCTTGCATAAGCAACTTGTCAACGCAATTGGGCGGTAAGAGATGGCGGATCTGGGATTTCCCCCTCCTTTCAATATGGGAATGATGTGGGCGAAGTGCCATGAATTTGGAAAAGTCTGGCTTTTCCAAATATCATTGTACACTTCTAGCAACTTAATCATGTCATCATGATTAAGACTAACACTGATTGCACTGGAAACATTGTTAGTTACTGCTGAGGCGTAAGAAGTATTGGGTTTGCTTGTCAAACCTTCAACTTTCTTTTTGGCCTCACGGTAGCTAACATCGTGCTCTCTCATGTATGCTAATGTCTCAGTCTCCTTCTTCAGGCTACTGCATTCAGCAGAGCCTGACTGATGGGGACCTCCACAGTTAGCACACTTGAGTGTCTTTTCCGTGCATTCAGTGGTATCGTGATCTCCAGTACATTTACCGCAAGTGAATTTGTTAGTGTCCTTATCCATGCATCTTAATGAGGTGTGTCCAAATTTTTGGCATCTATTACACCACATTGGCTTTTGAATATAAGGTCTTACTTGAACAATCTCATATCCGATTTTAACAGTACTAGGATTTTGGTGAAGAAAAAGTCAAGAAACACAATCCGGTCTTTGTTCGCGCATTCCCATCTTTTTTGGTCATGCAATTTACGTCTACTACGTTTTGATCATTCATGGCATCAAGAATTTCGCTTTCTTCCATTGTCCTCAAATCCCTGTGAAAGATTACTCCCTTACAGGTATTTGGGCCAACAGGAATAGTTACTTTTACTGTAATGTCATGAATCTGCGTCAGTTTAAGTAAATCATAAATCTGAGACTTAAATTGCACTTTCACAAGGAGGCTGCCATCTCGCAATTTACGGACAAAATCAAACCCGCCTTCCACTTGACCATCAAGGACCTTCTTAATGATAAAGGGGTTGACATTCTGCAAGGATTGATTTTCATTTATGCAACGGATGTTCACGCACCTAGCGTTCTGGGGAGGGATATCAATGTGTCGTCTGGGTCGGTCATTGGTCGGGGTTCCATTATTGGTCAAAGTGGTTCTTAGAATGGTTCTGAGTCGCCCCTCCTCCTTGGGGAGGAGGAAGGGTAGCCGGGGTATCAATCATACTGGGTGTCGGACCAGGTCCGAACCCTGGGCCAAAGCCCGTTGTCCTGAGAGGACTACCTTTCCCTTAACTATTGTATATCAACCTAATCCCAATAGCTAAGAGAGGATAATAAAAAAACAGTCTTATTGTTAAGCGTCCTCAACCCCCCTTAGTGGAAGCCTGGTTGTGTTCTCCAGTACCAACTAAGGGATCGGAGTTGTATGTAAGACACCTTCCTACCGCCGAACCTGCCTAGTGCGAGGGACGGTAAGTTAATGCCCACCCCCCAAGCGAATACAGGAGCTCACAAGGAGACTCCTGTAGATTCAGGAAAGTTACACAGGAATATGGAAAAAAATTAGGGGGAGAGAAAAGTTGCGCCCAAAGGACGCCCCAGACTACTGGGCCTCCCTACCCAGGGGTCACAGCCCGGAAGGGCTACCCTGGGGTAGAAGAGAGCTGCGGGTCTGGGGTGGGGGCTGACTACTCCTACTTGTAGTCTCGTGTCACCTTCAAAATAAAGCACTGAAGGTGCAGGCAAAGCACAAAAAACTGTAAATACAGTACTTTACTTTATTCTCCTACTTTAATGAACAAAGAAACAATAATATCTAGCGAGACTAGAAGCCTCTCGAGTAGAGACTAGAAGAACTCGTGCATTTCCCCTGGAGGGATGGCTGGGGCGAAGCACATCACTACAATGCAGCTGTTCACATGTGGGATGTTTGGACGCGTGACATATCCTGGCCAGATAAGAGCTTGATTCTGTAGATTGTAGTTTGGCCATTTGGCTTTAGGAGAGAGTTTGTGTGTGTGTGTGTGAGGTGTTCTGTACCACCCATGCAATATTTGAAATCCTTTATTTTTTGTTTGCAGTGAATTCAATCTGCAATTGTGTTAGTGTCAACTGTACACAATTATATATTTATTTATATCATTATTACAATATATAATATATTTATTTATATCATTATTACAATATATAATATATTTATTTATATCATTATTAATATAATATATAATTACAATTATATATTGTAACACAATTATATATCTATTGATTTTCCAAAGTTATTATAAAAAGAGTAATAAAAAAAAGTACAGGGATCCAAGCAATATTTTCAATGGCAGTATTCTAGAGCTAATGAATGCAATTTGATAACTAAGGAAGAAACATGAGCAGCCAACTACTTATCTCTGAAGCAAAATTGTGTGACGGCAGAGTCCAATCACGTAAGTTCCATGGGGTCAAAGGGGAAGGAAACACCTCCGTGTCTCGGAGCAGACTGATTGATTGTTCCTACAATACAGTGTACGCACAGTATGTGCCAAATTACCATACGGATTGTTTTGTCAAGAAAATCAGTGCGACCACTCGTTTAGTGGCACAATGATAAAATGAGTGATCTCCCTCCCTCTCTCTCTCTCTCTCTCTTTCTCTCTCTCTCTCTCTCTCTCTCTCTCTCTCTCTCTCTCTCTCTCTCTCTCTCTCTCTCTCTCTCTCTCTCTCTCTCTCTCTCTCACTTACAGCTGACAGAGGCCGGGCCGCCTCGTGCATATAGCCCGGGCGAAGCGACGTCTTCGCAAATCTCTCTGAACTGAACTGATCTCTCTCTGGGGAAGCTGCGCGCAAGTATGTCTGTTTGTCACTTTGTGTGTATGTGTGTGTGTTTGCTTGTGTGTATATGTGTGTGTTTGTGTGTATGTGTGCGTGTTTGTGTGTATGTGTGCGTGTTTGTGTGTATGTGTGTGTGTTTGTGTGTATGTGTGTGTGTTTGCTTGTGTGTATATGTGTGTGTTTGCTTTTGTGTATGTGCGTGTGTTTGCTTTTGTGTATGTGTGTGTGTGTGTATGTGTGTGTGTTTGCTTGTGTGTATGTGTGTGTGTATGTGTGTATGTTAGCTTGTGTGTATGTGTGTGTGTTTGCTTATGTGTATATGTGTATGTATGTTTGCTTGTGTGTATATGTGTGTGTTTGCTTTTGTGTATGTGTGTGTGTTTGCTTTTGTGTATGTGTGTGTGTGTGTGTATGTGTGTGTGTTTGCTTGTGTGTATGTGTGTGTGTTAGCTTGTGTGTATGTGTGTATGTTAGCTTGTGTGTATGTGTGTGTGTTTGCTTGTGTGTATATATGTATGTGTGTTTGTTTGTGTGTATATGTGTTTGTGTGTTAGCTTGTGTGTATATGTATGAGTGTTTGTTTGTGTGTTTATATGGGTATGTGTGTTTGCTTCTGTGTATGAGTGTGTGTTTGCTTGTGTGTGTACGTGTGTGAGTATGTATATGAGTGTGTGTTTCCTTGTGTGTATGTGTGTGTGTTTGCTTGTGTGTATGTGTGTGTGTTTGCTTGTGTGTATGTGTGTGTGTATGTGTGTGTGTTTGCTTGTGTGTGTTAGCTTGTGTGTATATGTTTGAGTGTTTGCTTGTGTGTTTATATGGGTATGTGTGTTTGCTTCTGTGTATGAGTGTGTGTTTGCTTGTGTGTATATCTGTGTATTTGTTTGTGTAGACGTGTGTGAGTGTGTTTGTGTGTGTAGTAAATCCTATGGTATTATCTCCAAAGGTATGGGATGTTACACTCATGCAATGGACCAGGCTATCCACAAGATACATGCTGTCAAAATAGGGTGAAAAATGTGAGAAAGGAAAATTCTCGTCGCTTGGACCTTTGAGCTAAAATGACTCACTTGATCATTTAACTTCAATTCAGGAATATTGAGAAGAAAGGACAATGGTCATCAATAAGAGAAGAAGGAGGAATGTAGGAGGGAAGAGGGAAGGGAAAGAGGGAGGAGGAAGGGGAAGATAAGGTGGAGTGGGTAGGATGGAAGAAGGGAATGAGAAGGGAAATAAGGGAGGAGGAAGGGGAAGATAGGGGGAGGGGGAGGAGGAAGAGGGAGGGAAGGAGAAGGGAAAAAAGGGAGGAGGAAGGGGAAGATATGGGGGGGGGGAGGAAGAGGGAAGGAAGGAGAAGGGAAAAAACAAGATAAGGGGGAAGGAGGAAGGGGGGAAGGGAGAGAGGAGGAAGAAGGGGAAGATATGGGGGAGGGGGTGGGGGAGGGGGAGGGGAAGGGAAGGAGAAGGGAAAGAGGAAGATAAGGAGGAGGGGAAAGTGAAGGGAAAGAGGGAGGAGAAAGGGGAAGAGAAGG
>NW_028234423.1:12614882-12622382 GCF_977035675.1 Penaeus japonicus | reverse complement strand
ATGAAAATGGGAAAGTATTCATGAATGAGAATCATCATGATTCTAAGAATGATTATGATCATTATAATTTTAATGCATATTCTGATGGCAATGATAGGAAGGAAAATAATAACCATAATTAAAATAAGGTTTTAATTATACTTCTATCATTGTTGTTGGAGTTACTATTATCATTAACATAATATTTATGATGAAAGAAATTATGATATCAGTCATAAGAATTATTTAAAAATAAAAATGGCCATTCTATCTATTTTGATATTAATATTGATAATAATAATGATTGTTATCATTATCTTTAATATTTTTATATAATCATAATGTTATTCTTATTCTTATCATTATCATCATTATTATGGTTATTTGTATTATTATTATCATTATCATTTTAATAATCAAACTAAATAGGTAATATCTTTTTTTGTATGCTTATATTATTGATATTTCATTTGGATATGTTATCTTTGTACTTAGTAAACCTAACTTAAGTTGCGAGAAGAGGTATTTTGTAAAATGAATGCTAAGTAGTGCATTCCTCTTAAGAGCACCTGCCTAACCATGTTTTTAGCAAGCAAGCTGTGAGTAGACTTGGGTGTTTGCAAGAAGGAAGAAAAAGGAAGCCATCGTGTTATCCTCATTGTCATTACCATCATGATTTACCGACACTGGTACTATGAGTGATAAAGACCTCACAACTACAACAAAAGCATGTACGAGAACAAGAACAACAGGATCATCAGCAAAATTATCAATAATGACAATCAGTTCAGTTCAGACAGATTTGCGAAGACGTCGCTTCGCCCGGGCTATATGCCTCTGCCAGCTATGAGTGCTGACTCATCTTATCTAATCTTATCTGATAATGACAAGAGGAAGGATAGCATATGATAATAATTTCAATAGAAATAGGAGTAATAAGAATAATTAAAATAATGATAATTCTAACTATAATAATAATAATGGCAATGATATGTATAAAATCATATATAAGAAAAATAGAAGTGAAATGAAAATTATATTAATAATGAAAAGAGTAAAAGAGGAAGAAAAAAGATGAATGATGAAAATTGACAATTACAAAAAGAAAATTCTTGAAATAATAATTATACAAATGTAATTGTAATAAATGATAAGATATAAATGTATAATAATAATGAATATTTTTATGATGATGATAATCATAACATTGAAATACATATGATAAATGGTAATGAATATGTAACATTTACAAATAACTCAAATAAACAACCAAAATATAAGGAATGAATAAAAAGAGAAGAATAATGAATGATGAAGAAATAAGAAAAGCTGATGATAGAGGTATCCGTATTAGATGTGAATAATAATTGTTATACATTTCCACAGAGACAAAGAAGAGAAAAGAAACAAAACCAAAATTCTTCTGGTGCCTTTAAGGAGTCACTCGCTTTCCAATCGCCTTACCACTCATAGTCTTGGCGTTCACTTCTCCGCCCTTCTCGAGGAGCGTCTCTACAACAGCATCATGGCCGTCGCGGGAAGCATAGTGTAAGGGAGTCTCACCTGAGGGAGGAAGATGCTTCTGTTAGACGTCTGTTTGTGAGTAATGAGCGTGAGAAGAGAAGTGAGGATGACAATGCGAAGGTGAATGTGAGTGGAAATGACAATGAGAAGGTGAATGTCAGTGAGAATAACAATCAGAAGGTGAATGTGAGTGAGAATGACAATGAGAAGGTGATTGTGAGTGAGAAGGAGACTAGTTTTAGGAATGAGATTAATAGAGATAATTAGGGTGATAAGGATAAGGGCAAAGATTAGTATAAATATTTTGCTTATTAATAAAATTGTGAATAATAAGAATTTTAATGAAAATAAGAATAACGAGAAGGAAAAAATAAAAAATGTCTATGATAATGAGAAGAAATATTTTAATGAAAATGAATGTTTGATAATTATTTATCAATAATATAATTTTCTTTGTTATTCCTATGATAACTATTGTAATTCTTATTGTTTTTATTATTATATTTATGAAGACCATTGCAATAATAACAGTAATTATGATAGCTAGAATGATAGCAATGGTAATAAAAAAAAATCAATCATAATGATAGAAATATTAGTAAAGATAATTATGACAACACATTAATAATAATGATAATGAGGATAACAATAATAATGAAGATAATAATAATGATAATTCTAATAATAATGATAATATAATATTAGTAATGATAATAATAATAATAATGACAATGAAAATATTAATGATGATAAAAATAATAAGTGATGATGATAATTTCTAAAAGTGATAATAACAAAAATAATCATTATCACTAAAAATAATCATTATCATTAATGATAATTACAATTCATAATAAATTTATAATCATTTATAATCAATATTTAAAATATTCAATATAATAAGAATTATCATCATAATCAATAAATATTATTTCCATCATTACTGTTATTACTATCATTATTCACCTTCCAATCACCATCATTATTATCATTATATCATTATCATTAGTTCCATCATTACCATGAGAGTGTTATCATCAGTATCATAAAATATTTCCTTCCTTAATATTATCACTATCATTATTCACCTTCCAATCACCATCATTATCATCATTATAATTATATCATTACCATTATCATTAGTTCTATTATCATCACGAAAGTGTTATCATCAACATTATCAGTGATGATTACTTTATCATTAATATTGTTTTCATTACCACCATCAACATTATGAAACTTTTCATTATCGTCATTATTGTTGTTGCTTTTGTTGCCATTACTTTCTCCATTATCATCATTGTCTTTGTCATCACTGACAAAGACCTCGCAACAACAACACCAACAAAAGCATGTAGGAGAACAAGAACAGGATCTCCATCAAAATAACAATAATGAGAAGAAAATAGTAATAGTAATGAAATAATAATGATAATATGAATATGACCATTGATGATGTTTATGATTGATGATGAGGATGATCATATTTCTTTTAGATAATCATGAAAATAATAATGATATTATATAAAAATACTTAGGATAATCATCCTCATTAGTATCATAATTGTTATTACTAATCATTATAATGATAATATCAATAATAATTAAGATTGTCATACTTATTATTATCATAATTGTTATGACTCATCATTATAACATTTATACTATAAAGAAATATAGAAAAATCTATTCATTTCTATTTTATAGAATAATCTATGAAAATATTTTATAGGATAACCTATTAAAATATTTTATCTAAAAAATCATAGAATAAAGAAATGAATATCAATAAAATTAATGATAAATGATGATCCTTGTTAAATCATAATAGTATTTCTTATAAATTTCCACAAAGACAAAGAGGAGAAAAGAAACAAAAGCAAAATTCTACTGGCGCCTTTAAGAAGTCACTCGCTTTCCAATCGCCTTACCATACTTATCCTTGGCGTTCACTTCTCCGCCCTTCTCGAGGAGCGTCTCTGCAACAGCATGATGGCCGTTCCAGGAAGCACAGTGTAAGGGAGTCCGACCTGAGGGAGGAAGATGCTTGTGTTAGACGTCTGTTTGTGAGTAATGAATGTGAGAAGGGAAGTGAGGATGACAATGCGAAGGTGAATGTGAGTGAGGATGACAATGCGAAGGTGAATGTGAGGAAGAATGAGACTAGTTTTAGGAATGAGATTAATAGAGATGATTAGGGTGATAAGGGTAAGGGCTAGGAATAGTATGGATATTTTGAATATTAATAAAATTGCAAATACTTAGAATGTTAATGAAAATAAGAATTATGAAAAGGTCTAGAAACAAGAAGGAAAAGAAAAAAAATATATATGTATGATAATGAGAAAGAATATTAAAATGAAAATGAATGTTTGATAATTATTTATCAGTAATATATATATTTTATATATATACAATATATATAATATAGAGAATTATACAGAAATATAGAGTGACAAAGAGTAGGAGAATTATACATGTGGGGTTTTCTTGCCACATTCGTGCAGTAAATAAAGATGTTCTTTAGCCATTGAAACACGTGGTGTTGTTGAGCGTCTGCTAATTTATTCAGAAAATCATATTGATATAAAATGATTTACACTTCTGTTTCAATGCAGTTAAAATATATAGTCTTCATAATGGAAAAAAACATACACCTGATAAATGGTGTAACATAAACAAAACATGTCTTTCTTGTAGTAAATAAGCGTAAAATAAAAAACATCAAATATTGGTGGAACATGGGAGAAAACGGACCCGCCGTTCGGGGGGACTTAACTAAACTTTTTCATTTCTAAATTTATTACTATCATTATTCATCATCACCATTACTATTATCATTGTTATCATAAATAAGTCATTACCATTATCATTAGTTCTATTATCATCATGAAAGTGTTATCATCAACATTATCAGTGATGATTACTTTATCATTAATATTGTTATCATTACCACCATCAACATTATGAAACTTTTCATTATCATCATTATTGTTGTTGCTTTTGTTGCCATTACTTTCTCCATTATCATCATTGTCTTTGTCATCACTGACAAAGACCTCGCAACAACACCACCAACAAAAGCATGTAGGAGAACAAGAACAGGATCACCATCAAAATAACAATAATAAGAAGAAGGATGATAACAATTGATAATTTAATAGAAATAGTAGTAATAATAATAGTAATCTTCATGAAATAATAATGCTAATATGAATAGCACCATTGATGATGATCATATTTCTTGTAGATAATAATAATAATGACAATGTCAATAATAATTAAGATGATCATACTTATTATTATCATAATTATCATAACTAATCATTATAACATTTATAGTATAAAGAAATATAGAAAAATCTATTTATTTATATTTTATAGAATATTCTATGAAAATATTTTATTGAAAATTCATAGAATAAAGAAATAAATATCAATAAAATTAATGATAAAAGATGATAAAGATTCCCTTATTAAATTATAACAATAATTGTTATCAATTCCATGAAGACAAAGAAGAGAAAAGAAACAAAAGCAAAATTCTTCTGGTGCCTTTAAGAAGTCACTCGCTTTCCAATCGCCTTACCATCCTTAGCCTTGGCGTTCACTTCTCCGCCCTTCTCGAGGAGCGTCTCAGCAACAGCATCTTGGCCGTTGCGGGAAGCCCAGTGTAAGGGAGTCTCACCTGAGGGAGGAAGATGCTTCTGTTAGACGTCTGTTTGTGAGTAATGAGCGTGAGAAGGGAAGTGAGGATGACAATGCGAAGGTGAATGTGAGTGAGAATAAAAATAAGAAGGTGAATGAGTGAGAATGACAATGAGAAGCTGAATGTGAGTGAGAATGACAATGAGAAGGTGAATGTGAGTGAGAATGACAATAAGGTGAATATGAGTGAGAATAAAAATGAAAAAGTGAAAGTGAGTGTGAATGAGAGTTAAAATGAAATGATAAGGTGAATGTGGTGAGAAAGAACAATGAGAAGGTGGATGTTTTTGAAAGGAGAATGAAATTGAGAAGGTGAATGTGAGTGAGAATGACAATGAGCAGGTGAAGTGAGTGAGATGACATGAGAAGAATGTGAGTGAGTGATAAAATAACGTGAAAGTGAGTGAGAATGAATAAATAAAGTGAATATGAGTGAGGAATGAATATAGAAGCTAGAATGAGTGATATGAGGATGAATCAGCGTGAAGTGAGTGATATATTAAATGATGAGGAAGGGGGATGTGAGTGAAAATGACAATGAAGAAGGTAAATCGTGAGTGAGATGACATTGTGAAGGTGAATGTGAATAAGAATGACAGTGAGGAGGGACGTGAATGTGAATAAGAATGACAGTGAGAAGGTGAAATGACAGTGCATGGCAATGAGGTGAATGTGAGTGAGAATGACAATGAGAAGGTGAATTGACTGAGAAATGATAAGTAAGGTATTGTGAGTGAGGGATGACAATGAGAAGGTGAATGTGAGTGGGAATGACATTGGAGAAGGTGAATGTGAAGAGGAGAATGAAAGTTAGGAAGGTGAAAGTGAGTGAAAATGAGAGAAGTTATGAGAAGTCAGAATGAAAATGAGAAGGTGAATGTCGTAGGAATGACAAAGTGAATGATGAATGTGAGAGTGATGAAAAGAAAATGAGAAGGCAGATGTGAGTGAGAATGGCAATGAGAAGATGAATGTGAGTGAGAATGACAATTAGAAGGTGAATGTGAGTGAGAATGACAATGAGGTGAATGTGAGTGAGAATGACAATGAGAAGGTTAATATGAATGAGAATGAAAGTGAGAAGGTGAATATGAGTGAGAATGACAATGAGGAGGTGAATGCGAGTGAGAATGACATGAGAAGGTGAGTGTGAGTGAAAATGACAATGCGAAGGTGAATGTGAGTGAGAATGATAACGAGAAGGTGAATGTGAGTGAGAATGACAATGTGAAGGTGAAAGTGAGTGAGAATGATAATAATAAGGTGAATGTGAGTGAGAATGACAGTGAGAAGGTGAATGTGAGTAGGAATGACAATGAGAAGGTGAATGTGGATGAGAATGATAATGAAAAGGTGAATGTGAGTGAGAATGACAATGAGAAGGTGAATGTAAGTGAGAATGACAGTGAGAAGATGAATGTGAGTGAGAATGACAATAAGAAAGTGAATGTGAGTGAGAATGACAATGAGAAGGTGAAGGTGAGTGAGAATGAAAATGAGAATGTTAAAGTGAGTGTGAATGATAATCAAAAGGTGAATGTGAATGAGAATGACAGTGACGTGAATGTGAGTCAGAATGAAAATGAGGTGAATGTGAGTGAGAATGAAAATAAGGAGAATGTGAGTGATAATGACAGTGAGAATGTGAATGTGAGTGAGATTGACAATGAGAAGGTGAATGTGAGTGAGAATGACGGTGAGCAGGTGAATGTGAGTGAGAATGATAATGAGAAGGTGAATGTGAGTGAGAATGACAATGAGAAGGGGAATGTGAGTGAGAATTATAATAAGAAGGGGAATGTGAGTGAGAATGACAATCAGAATGTAAATGTGAGTTAAAATGATAATGAGAAGGTGAATGTGAGTAAGAAGGACAATGAAAAGATGAATGTGAGTGAGAATGACAATGGGAAGTTGAATGCGAGTGAGAATGGCAATGAGAATGTGAGTGAGTGAGAATGACAATGAAAAGGTGAATGTGAGTGAGAGTGAGAATGAAAATGAGAAGGTGAATGTGAGTGAGAATGACATAAGAAGGAGAATACGAGTGAGAATGACAATGAGAAGGTGAATCAGTGAGAATGACAATGAGAAGGTGAATGTGAGTAGGAATGACAAAAAGAAAATGAATGTGGAAGGGAATGAGAATGAAAAGGTGAATGTGAGTGAGAATGACTGCGAAGGTGAATGTGAGTGAAAATGACAATGAGAATGGGAATGTGAATGAGAATGACATGAGAAGGTGAATCAGTGAGAATGACAATGAGAAGGTGAATGTGAGTAAGAATG
>NW_028234423.1:12607382-12609882 GCF_977035675.1 Penaeus japonicus | reverse complement strand
ATATTAATGATAATGATGCTAATGAAAATATTTTTGATAAATACAAACTAAAAGAAAAGCTTATGAATAAGCACGAAATGACTAGAGAATGAAATGAAAGGGATGGAAAATGATGAAGAAAATGAGAGTGGAAATGAAAATGGGAAAGTATTCATGAATGAGAATCATCATGATTCTAAGAATGATTATGGTCTTTATAATTTTAATGCATATTCTGATGGCAATGATATGAAGGAAAATAATAACCATAATGAAAATAAGGATCTCATTATAGTTCTATCATTGTTGTTGGACTATTACCATTAACATAATATTTATAATGAAAAAAATTATATCAGTCATAAGAATTATTTAAAAATAATAATGGTCATTCTAACTAGTTTGATATTAATATTGATAATAATAATAATGATTGTTATCGTTATCTTTAATGTTTTTATATAATCATAATCAATGTTATTCTTATTCTTATCATTTTCATCATTATTATGGTTATTTTTATTAGTATTATCATTATCATTATAATAATCAAACTAAATAGGTAATATCTTTTTTCGTATGAACTTATATTATTGATATTTCATTTGGATATGTTACCTTTGTACTTAGCAAACCTAACTTAAGTTGCGAGAAGAGGTATTTTGTAAAACGAATGCTAAGTAGTGCATTCCTCTTAACAGCACCTGCATAGCCATGTTTGTTGCAAGCAAGCTGTGAGCAGACTTGGGTGTTTGCAAGAAGGAAGAACAAGGAAGCCATTGTGTTATCCTCATTGTCATTACCATCATGATTTACCGACACTGGTACTATGAGTGATAAAGACATCACAACTACAACAAAAGCATGTACGAGAACAAGAACAACAGGATCATCAGCAAAATTATCAATGATGACAAGAGGAAGGATAACCTATGATAATAATTTCAATAGAAATAGCAGTAATATGAATAATTAAAATAATGATAATTCTAACTATAACAATAATAATAATCATAGCAATGATATGTATAAAATCATATATAAGAAATATTGAAGTAAAAATAAAAATGATATCAATAATGAAAAGAGTAAAAGAGGAAAAAAAAGATGAATGATGAAAATTGACAATTACAAAAATAAAATTCTTGAAATAATAATAATAAAAATATAGTTGTAATAAATGATAAGATATAGTAGTATAATGATAATGAATATTTTTATGATAATAATAATCATAACATTGCAATACATATGAAAAATGATAATGAATATGTAACATTTACAAATAACTCAAATAAACAACTAAAACATAAGGAATGGATAAATAGAAAAGAATAATGAATGATGAAGAAATAAGAAAAGCTGATGATAGAGGTATCCCTTATTAGATCTGAATAATAATTGTTATAAATTTCCACAGAGACAAAGAAGAGAAAAGAAACAAAAGCAAAATTCTTCTGGTGCCTTTAAGAAGTCACTCGCTTTCCAATCGCCTTACCATCATTAGTCTTGGCATTCACTTCTCCGCCCTTCTCGAGGAGCGTCTCTGCAACAGCATTGTGGCCGTTCACGGAAGCAAGGTGTAAGGGAGTCAAACCTGAGGGAGGAAGATGCTTCTGTTAGACGTCTGTTTGTGAGTAATGAGCGTGAGAAGGGAAGTGAGGATGACAATGCGAAGGTGAATGTGAGTGAGAATGACAGTAAGAAGGTGAATGCGAGTGAAAATGACAATGAGAAGGTGAATGTGAGTGAGAATGACAATGAGAAGGTGATTGTGAGGGAGAATGAGACTAGTTTTAGGAATGAGATTAATAGAGATGATTAGGGTGATAAGGGTAAGGGCTAGGAATAGTATGGATATTTTGAATATTAATAAAATTGCAAATACTTAGAATGTTAATGAAAATAAGAATTATGAAAAGGTATAGAAAAAAGAAGGAAAAGAAAAATAAATATATGTATGATAATGAGAAAGAATATTATAATGAAAATGAATGTTTGATAATTATTTATCAGTGATATATATATTTTTGATTACTATGATAATTATTGTAATTTTTATTGTTTTTATTATTGTATTTATGAAGACCATTGCAATAATAACAGTAATCATGATAGCTATAATGATAGCAATGGTAATAAAATGATAAAAAATTATCAATCATAATGATAGAAATATTAGTGAAGATAATTATGACAATAACATGAATAATAATGATAATGAGGAAGTTAAAAATAATAAAGAAGATAATAATAATGATAATTCTAATAATAATGATAATTATATAATATTTATAATGATAATAAATGATAATGAAAATATTAATGATGATAAAAATAATAACAGCAATGATGATTTCTAAAAATGATAATAACATAAAAATATTCATTATCACTAAAAATAATCATTATCATTAATGATATTTACAATTCATAATAAATTTATAATCATTTATAATCAATATTTAAAATATTCATTATAATAAGAATTATCATCATAATCAATAAATATTATTTCCAT
>NW_028234423.1:12605933-12607282 GCF_977035675.1 Penaeus japonicus | reverse complement strand
TATTTATTATATATGTTATGATATATATGTTAAGGTCATACAAGCCTGTTTGTTTTTCATAGCACTCACGGCTGTGGGTATGATAAAAAAACTATTTTCTTTCAGGAATTTTTATTCTTCGATTTGCGGGTAGATTGCTAAATTATTAGCACATGAAATTTCAATAGTTGCTACTATCAGGGCAATCAGTATAGTAGGTTTTCAACTTTTAAAAAAACATTATTTCCAACGGGAGGCAGGTCTTCATCGGCGACATCAATTAAACCACGTCCTCAGCAAAGGCTTTCGCACCGAACTCCCCACAAAGTACCCTCAAGCTCATCCCTCCCCTACCTCGCAGGCTCGACGCTATTGCTAGGGTCATGTACGTGTTGCATCAACACGCGACGGATTCCACACGTACAGAAGGATCTCGCCACCTCGAAGATAATACCTCTCTCCTCAGCTATTATTGGTAACTGTAACTTGCAACTAACTTCTGAGGATTCCCACAAAGTATCCGACCTCCTAAGTTTCTCTCTCACAGGGAGGCGCTCCCGAATTCAATCGTTGGTCTCATCTTTGAATTATTCCACCCCACGCTGCCTCAGAAGAGCTCCTCGACTCGGACACCGCGAAGGCATACTCAAAGGACCGACTCCTCCGGCAACAAGCTATTGGTGGGTCACCGTAGGAGCGATGATGCCAAGAGGATCTCGACAGCTCCGCCACCCAGGCAGTGCCGTGTAGGTCGTTCCAGAGCCAAGCACCAACCCACGATGGATGTCTTGAAAGCCACTGGATGGACTAGATTTAGTAAGAAAAAACCACGTGATAACACTTTCAATCTAAAACCCAAGCTGTCTTAGATTAATTAAGGTTAATAATACACATATCATGCTCTCATCTGGTCTATATGTACCTAAATATCTATATCATTTATCAATAATCTCTATCGAATCTCGTCACTATGTCACTTCTGCTTTCCCTCTATGTACATTGCACATACATACCACACATCTTTTATATTTCTATTTATTTTTATCATATATTATATAAATAAAATATATATATATATATATATTCTAATATATATATATTAATATTTATTCGTGTGTGTGTGGTATGTTACGCGCAGTGTGAGTGAGTGCTTAGCGCAGTGTGTGTGGTGTTGTGTGTGTGAGTGGCGCATGTATATATGCCATCATATATATCATAAATCTATCTATTCTATTCTATCTCATAGATATATATATCATCTTTATCATCTGTAATATTATATTAACATATATATATATATATATATATTCAATATAATATTTTATATATCAAATTTCTCTTTACATATATACCTATATCTGTCCATGTAT
>NW_028234423.1:12595933-12598433 GCF_977035675.1 Penaeus japonicus | reverse complement strand
GGACCCTCCTCCTCCACCGAAACTGCTACCGCCTCCGCCGAACGATCCACCTCCTCCTCCGAAGTTATTACTTGGGCCGCTGTAACTTGCACTTACTCCCCCAGAGGACCCACCACCAAATGATCCGCCACCACCTCCGAAGGATCCTCCTCCTCCACCGAAACTTCCACCAGCTCCTCCGATATATATTATATATATATATATATATTTATATATATATATATATACATATATATATACATATATATAATATATATATATATGCAAATATATGTATATGTATACATGTATATATGTATATATATATATATTTATATATATACATGCATATATGTATATGTATACATACAAATATATGTATATAAATAAATAAATATACATATACATATATATTTATATATCCATGCATATACACCTATGTGTGTGTGTTTTAAGAAGCAAATACACATATAGATAGAAAATACATGCATACACACGTAAATATACATAAATATGAATATATATACCAGCATGATACGATCTAGCTACGGATTTAAATCTCCACTGTCATCGGAAATGGTGTCTCTTGACCTTAACACGGAAATCAAGGTGTATATAAGATCACATCTTTTACATCCTGACAGTATCATCTCTCCTATTCACGATGGTAAGAGCTCTTCCAGAGCGCGAATGATGATTTCAAATACTGCTGTCTGATTTATATTTACTTACTCTTTGAAACATACTTTTTACCCAGAGAGAGTAAGTTTAGATAAGGCAACGTATCCTGTTGCTTTCAGAGACGGAGTGTCTTCGTGGTGTTGTGCTTGCTCGTGGGTTCGGCCTACAGCGGCTGCCTGGGCGGAGGCTGTGGCGGAGGATCCTCTGGTGGCATCAGTCGCTCCTACGGTGGACCCACCAATAGCTTTGGGGGTTCCGGAGGAGGGGGCGGTTCCTTTGGAGGCGGATCTTTCGGAGGAGCTGGTGGAAGTTTCGGTGGAGGAGGAGGATCCTTCGGAGGTGGTGGCGGATCATTTGGTGGTGGGTCCTCTGGGGGAGTAAGTGCAAGTTACAGCGGCCCAAGTAATAACTTCGGAGGAGGAGGTGGATCGTTCGGCGGAGGCGATAGCAATTTCGGTGGAGGAGGAGGATCCTTTGGAGGAGGGTCCTTCGGAGGTGGTGGCGGATCCTTCGGTGGTGGGTCCTCTGGGGGAGTAAGTGCAAGTTACAGCGGCCCAAGTATACTTCGAGGAGAGGTGGTGGTGGATCCCTCGGAGTGGCGGAGGATCCTTTTCGGTGAGCGGGGTGGAGCGGAGTGGAGGATCCTTCGGTGAGGCGTTTGTTTGGCGTTTCGGCGGAGTGGAGGAACCTTCGGCGGGGAGTAAGCAACACTTTACAGTGGCCTAGCAGTAACTTCGGAGGCTCTAGCGGAGGAGGTGGAGGATACGTTTGGTGGCGGAAGATCCTTGGAGGAAGGAGGGTCTTTTGGAGGTGATCCTTTGGTGAGAGGCGGTGGATTCCATTGGCACAGGCGCGGTGATCCTTCGGAGGTTCAGGAGGCGTGAAATCCTTCGGAATCAGAGGCGGTGATCTTCGAGGTTCTGAGGCGGTGTATCGAGCGGTTATTTGCCCCCCGTCGGGAAGTAGCTTACTTCCGGCTCCTGCCGTCGAGAAAAAAATGTATAGTAATTTAAATATAAAGGTATTTAGAAAATAAATACTTCAAAGAATATGATATATTTTATATTGTCATCAGATTTTCTTATTCAACTACTATGTGATTTTTATATCAAGATTGCTTACTGCAAAATATACCTTCTTCTTAGTTGGAAGTGTAATCTGATAAAAGTATGTTCAAAAGTTATCACACGTCTAAATACAGCTGCAATAATATCCATACCGCAGCGGAGACACTAAGTATTATGAAGAATATAATACGGATGGCCTTGGAGTTTAGATAATTGTTCAAAATTTTCATGGATTCGAAACAGCCAAGCGACTTCGTATGGAATAATATTACAATATTTATTTTGGACTGGACACATTTGCACGAGTTTTTCGAAAGTTTATATTATGAGGCCATAAATGGTAATTGGTATAAACCGTTATATTCTAATCAAAATTGCAGATCACATTCAAATATGCTATAGGCCTATATGTGAGCACGATATATATCCGTAGAAATATTCATAAATATATGTGTATGTTTATATGAATATACTTATACATATCTATCTATCTATATATATATATATACATATATATATATATATATATATATATATATATATATATATATATATATCATATACATATATATGTATATTTATATATATATGCATATCTATCTATCTATCTATCTATCTATCTATCTATATATATATATATATATTATATTATATATATATATATAATATATATATATGTGTGTGTGTGTGTGTGTGTGTGTGTGTGTATGTGTGTGTGTGTGTGAGTGTGTGTAAATATATATAAATACAAATATATATATATATATATATAT
>NW_028234423.1:12578433-12580933 GCF_977035675.1 Penaeus japonicus | reverse complement strand
GTGTGTCGGGTAGGGTGTGTGTGTGTGCGTATGGTGAGTGGGGAGTGGATCTCTTGTGGGTGGATCGGAGTGGTCGTGGAACTGTGTAATGTTTGTGTGTGTGTGTGTGTGTGTGTGTTGTTGTGTGTGTTGTTGAGTGCATGTGTGTTGTGTTGGTGTGTCCCGCTGTGTGTGTAGTGCTGTTTGGATGTTAACACACACATATATATATACTATATATATATATTATAATATATACCCCCATTTCCCCCCCCCAACCTCCCCCTCCCCCCATATATATATATATTCATATTACACATATATATATATATATATATATATATTATATATATATATATATCTCAAGCTCACAGTCACCGCACTATTTAAGACTGTGTTTACATATGTATATATATATAAATATATATATATATTATTATTTATATATAATATATATATATTTATAATATATATATAATTATATATATAAATTAAATATAATATATATATAAATAATATATAATATATACACACGATATATACCTATATATAGATATATTATATATATATATATATATATAATATATATATATATATGTTGTGTTTTGTGTTGTTGTTGTTGTGTTGTGTTGTGTTGTGTGTGTTGTGTGTGTTTGTCCTGTTTTTGTCTTTTTTGTTTTATTATATATAAAAATATAATAATATATATATATATATATATATAGAATATATATACACACACACACACACACACACACAGCACACACACACACACACACACTTACTTCTATTGTATATTTATATAAATAATAATCTTATATATATATATATAGATATAAGATCTAATAATATATATATGATATATGTGTGTGTGTGTATACATTATTATCTATATATATAAATATATATATATAAAATATATAAATTAGAATATATATAAATATATATATATTAATATATATAAAAACATATATAAATGCATATATAAATGCAGAACATATATATATATATTGTGTGTGTGTGTTGTGTGTGTGTGTGTTTGTGCTTGTGTTTGTGTGGTGTTTGTGTGTGAGTTAGTGCAACTATATTATTCACAATAGTATAAATATATATATAAATATATATATATCTAATATAAAAATATAGTATATATATATATATCTTTATTGCATTTATTTAGCATAAAAATATTATATATATATATATATAAATATATAATATATATAAATATATATAGATATACATATATATAAACTATAAAATATATATATATATATATAATATATATATTATATAAATATGCAATTTTATAAATCATACACACAGTTAATATCTATATATCTAAATATATATATATAATATATAATATAATATAATATTATATTATAAAAATATAATACAAATATAAGTTATATATAACACATACACACACAATATCTATATATATACTATATATATTATATATAATATATCCATATATCTAAATAATATATATATATAAAAAAATATATATATACATACATACATACCTAACGATGCATCACTCGGGACTCTCATACAACAGTTACCAACTATCAAATAAAAGCGCCGAATGTTCCAATAAATCTGTATACACCATCCCTACCATTTATATAAAAAATTATAATGAAATGTCACATTTAATTCATGCGCCTGTGTGGCGAGTCTAGGCGCTGTTATAATGGGTGCTGTGTACAGACATACGCACACATCCGCACGAGTATGATCCGAATGCATATTTGATATTATCTTTGCTTTATGCTGAGCATCATGGCACAGTCTAATAAGAAACGTACATAATGAGGGCAGACGGAGAGTGCATAAACAAGCAAGCATCACTTTGCTAGGCCCTGCCCGTAATAAAACAAATGTCCAGCATGTCCATTCTCACATGATAACTGAATGTCGTGCATAGATCGGTGATCCTAAGATCTCCTAAAAACACACGCAGAACTAACTCGAACGTGTTCTTGGAGATCAAAGGTACCCTCCTGACTAAAATTACTCCCCCCACCAGTTCACAATATTAAGGCGTAGGTGGTTATCAGGCCCCACCCCTCGTAATATGAGTTCCTATTAAGAAAACGCCCGCATATCCCCGAAGCAAAGACACCTTCACGGCAGCGATCAGGAATCGTTATGTAGCAGAGATAAAAAAAATCCTGTTTAGAACCCACCCCCTAAAGATGAGAATTTGTCATACAGTGTAAGACCCCCCCCCTCTGGAGAACCAATCTGGATTCTTTTCTGGACACTGCTTGATGAACAACTTTCCATTTAATCCAAAATTTGTGATAATTGCAGGGACTTTCTGAAGTTAAAGAACTAAGTGCAAAAGGGGTGGGAAAGAAAAGAGAACAGATATAGATACAATAATGGATGGTCACTTACTATATTGGGAAGAGGTGAAACCCCCTAGATAGCCAAACAAAAAAAGGAGGAACATTAGGGAGTACGGTTTCTTAGTACACAACGCGCCTCGAAAATAATATTTATGGAATTC
>NW_028234423.1:12573433-12575933 GCF_977035675.1 Penaeus japonicus | reverse complement strand
TATATATATATATAATATATATAAATATATAAATATATATCAAGACCTGTATTTGCGTTTTGTGTGGGTGTGTTGATAGATATTTATACATATGTATACACATACATAAGTGTGTGTGTGTTTGAGTGTGTATGTGTGTACTTGTTATTTTCGTACACACATACCTATACATCAATATACAAAACTAACATGTGAAGTGATAAACCTCTGACCTCTTGTCTCCGCCGATCATCAGCCCCAGAGAGGAGCTTCCGTCGTCGTCCTCTGTCTGCTCGTGGGCGTGTCCTCCGGGGGCTGCCTGGGCGGGGGCTGCCATGGAGGCTTCCACGCCGGGTCCAGCCAGGAATCCTTCGGCGGCGAATCAGGAGCCACCTTTGGGGATGTTTCCTCTGTCTATCTGCCTCCTTCAAGTGGATCAGCGCGTGGAGCGTTTAGTGGGGGGTCGTCCGGTCGTTCGTTTGGTGGATCGTTCGTAAGTGGATCATCAGGAGGTGGATTAGGAAGCAGCCTCAGCAGCAGTGATATTTCCTCCAGTTATTCGTCTCCTGAAATAGGATCAGTAGATGGACCGTCCAGTAGAGGATTAATTGGTACTTCTTTCGGTGGATCATCCGGCGGATCCTTCGAAGATGGATTATCCGGTAACCCCTTCGGAGGTGGATTTCCTGGTGGATCTGGGGGCAGCTTTGGAAGCAGTGGTGTATCCTCTATGCCTTTGCCTTCAGAAAGTAGAGCAATAGATCGAACGTTCGGTGGAAGGTCAACCAAAAGTTCCTTTGATGGTGGATCACCTAGTGGATTCTTCAGCTTTGGATCATCTAGAGGTGGACCAGGAAGAAGCTTTGGAGACGTTGGCATTTCTTCAAGTTATTTGCCCCCGCCAAGTGGATCACCAACTGGATCACTCAGTAAATTCAAGTTATTTGCCCCCGCCAAGTGGATCACCAACTGGATCACTCAGTAGATCAAGTGGATCTCTCAGTGTTGGATCAACAAGTGGATCCTTCGTTGGTGGATCATCAAGTGGTCTTCGTTGGATCCCTGGATCCATTGATCCCTTCGGTTGGTGGATCATTCCAAGTGGAGCCTTCGTTGGTGATCAAGTGGATCCTTCGTTAGGAGGTTCAAGGAGGTATTCAATGTTCATCTCCCTCTTCTATTGATCGATCCTTCGTTGGCGGATCATCAAGTGGATCCTCAGTTGGAGAATCAGGAAGAAGCTTTGGAGACGTTGGCATTTCTTCAAGCTATTTACCCCCGCCAAGTGGATCACCAATTGGATCACTCGGTAGATGGTGATCCACAAGTGGTTCCTTCATGTGTTCACAATGATTCCTTCGTTGGCGGATCATCAAGTGGATCCTTCGTTGGCGGATCATCAAGTGGATCCTTCGTTGGCGGATCAAGTGGATCCTTCGTTGGTGGTTCATCAAGTGGATCCTCAGTTGGAGAATCAGGAAGAAGCTTTGGAGACGTTGGCATTTCTTCAAGCTATTTGCCCCCGCCAAGTGGATCTCCAGTTGGATCACTCGATAGATCATCAAGTGGAAACTTCGTTGGCGGATCATCAAGTGGATCCTTCATTGATGGATCAGTTGAAGAAGTTCATCTTGAGGTGACGCTGCATTTCTCAAGCTATTTAGCCCCCCGCCTAAGTGGATCCCTCCCGGTTGGATCACTCCGGTACACGATCATCAAGTGGATCAAGTGGATCCTTCTTGGTTTGAAACAAGTTTCCTTAGGTTGGTGAATCAGGAAAACTTGGTACGCTGACATTTCTTCCATGCTTTTTTGCCCCCGCCAAGTGGATCTCCAGTTGGATCACTCGGTAGATCATCAAGTGGAAACTTCGTTGGCGGATCAAGTGGATCCTTCATTGATGGATCATCAAGTGGATCCTCAGTTGGAGAATCAGGAAGAAGCCTTGGAGACGTTGGCATTTCTTCAAGCTATTTGCCCCCGCCAAGTGGATCACCAATTGGATCACTCGGTAGATCATCAAGTGGATCTCTCGATGGTGGATCACCAAATGGGTTTTTCGTTGGTGGATCAAGTGGATCCTTCGTTGGTGGATCACCAAGTAGGTCTTTCGTTGGTGGATCAAGTGGATCCTTCGTTGGTGGAAACACACAAATTTTTTTCGATGTGATCAATGGTCTTTCGTTGGGAGAGCACCCATAGGTCCTTTCTTGGATCACCGACAGAATCCCTCGATGGAGGATCATTAAGTGGAATCTTCGTTGGTGGATCATCAAGTGGTCCCTTCGCTGGTGGATCACCAGCTAGATCCCTTGACAGTGGATCACCAAGTGGGTCCTTCGTTGGTGGATCATCAAGTGGATCCTATGTGGGCGGATCAAGGGGATCCTTCGTTACTGGATCACCAAGTGGATCCTTCATGGGTAGATCACCAAGTGGATCCTTCGTGGATGGATCAGGAAGAAGCTTTGATGACGGTGGTATTTCTTCAAGTTATTTGCCGCCGCCAAGTGGATCACAA
>NW_028234423.1:12563433-12565933 GCF_977035675.1 Penaeus japonicus | reverse complement strand
ACAATATATATATATATATATATATAATATATAATATATATAATACTATATATATATATATAAATCTTATATATATATATATATATATATTGTATATATATATTATCTATGTATGTATATATATGTATATATACATTGGTTATATATACATAGTGGGTTGTCATATTGTTAGATCTCACACTTGTTATATATATATAAAGATTATATATATATATATATATATATAAAATATATCTATATATTCATATACATATGTATGTATACACATACATATATAAATGGTATGTATATATTATATATATATATATATATGTTTTTGATATATATATATATATATATATATATACATATATACATATATACATACATATATTTCTCTTATATAAATATATAATCTCTATATATATATATATAATATATATATATATATATACATATATATATACATATAATTTATATATAATATATATATATATTATATATGTATATACAGTATATATGTATATACCTATATCTGAGTGATGTATGTCTATGTATATATATACACACAACTATCATATATATATATATATAATATTAGTGATATATATATATATATATATATACATATATATATATATATATATATATATATATATATATATACCACACACACACATATATATGTATATATATATATATATATATATATAAATATATATATTGTTTATACATATATATATATATCTTATATACATATATACATATATAAGTAAATATTTTTTATATGTATATATATTCATATATATCTATGCATGTATATATATATATATAAATATATATATATATAATATATATAATATGTATGTATATATATATATATATATACTATATATATATATAATATATATATACTCTCAAATATATATATATATAGTACATGCATACATAGACTGATATGTATATATATAAATTTATATATATATCAAAAAAAAAATATATATATATATATAATATATATATATATATATATATATATATATATTATATATATATATATATAATAATATATAAATATATATATATATATATATAATATATATATATAGTACATGCATACATAGACTGATATGTATATATATAAATTTATATATATACATATATATATACATATAAATACATATATATACATATATATACAATATATCAGGTAGCATGATACATATATATATATATAAATATATATGAGCAATATACTATATATATAATATGTATATATGTATTATATATATATATATAAATCTCTATATATATATTAATATATATATATATATATATATAGCGGTTTATATATAATAATATACACCACACAATGCCACCGAGTGCCGAGGCTCACGGGGATGGGATTGTGGGGATTGGATTGTCTGTTCTATAAAACATTGCTATCATTACTCCAGTATGAGTAGAAAGGTAAATTCTATGGAGCTAGTCTGACCCTCCTTTGTTACGATCAATCACCTTGCCGCATGTGCAGATTTTTTTTTTTCCCCCTTTTTTGCAGAATGTGCAGAGAGCTTGCCTTTTTTTTGCGTGCGATCAATGAGGAGGAGGCATTGCTGCAGCACCGCTCCCTGAGCCCTCTGTGCCAAAGTACGTTTCAACGAAGTTGGAGAGTAATGAAATTAAAAAGTACAGATGTAAGAGGTTCTTCCTTCCTTAATTCTTCTGCGACGCCAGACGAAGAATTGAAGAAACCCAGAAAGAATTAGAAAGAAGAAAATCTGAGGATCACCCCCGACCTAGAAGACAACGACCAAACAGACACAGACTGAACTTGCCAACCAGACAGCCCCAAGACAAACCTGCAACAAAGACACCAACCCACCCTTCACAGCAATTCACGAAACTACCCCCGACACGAAACGCTACCATTCTCGAGACCCCACCCCATCACAGAACCTCTCCCACGGCTAAGACAATCCGGCACCACTCAACGACACTTCCAGACATAACCCCCCCGCCCACCGCAAAACAACCCCGAATCTGATCCCTTCATCCGCCAATTCCCCCCGCATCTGATCCTAGGCCAGCGCTTGGTGGCCTATCACTCCTCAATGAATTTAAACCGTCAAAGATTACCGGCCGTTCCTGTTGAGTCAGCGGAATATCAGGGCTCAACCAGCATCACATACAAGAAGAAATTCGAGGGGTAGGTGTGATGTGCCGCAAGAATGCTACTACCCCAAAACAACTAGAAGAATTGGCACAGAATAGCGCTGGATTGGCAAAGATGGAAAGAATTGGGGAGGGCTTATCTCCAATTACGGACCCTTACAAGCAGAGAAGAGAGAGAGAGAGTCTGATCCAAGTTTGACAATCCTTTTGTTGGGTCGTGAGGTCTAGTTGGTTTAGTACTGCACTCTCGGGTCATTCCCGAGGGCGGTAGAGGTTCGACTCCGGGTCAGGGAGGTATGTTATACACCTATATCAATGCGGTATTGCATTATTCAGTCTTATATAT
>NW_028234423.1:12555933-12558433 GCF_977035675.1 Penaeus japonicus | reverse complement strand
TTGTATATATATATATTATACATGGAATATATATAAATTATATATATATTATATATATATCCTATATAATATATATCATTATATATATTTTATATATGATATATATTATAACATGAATTCTATATATATATATATATATATATATTATATATATATAAGATCTATGATTATATATAATATATATTATATAATATTATATATATATATATAATATATATACATATTTATATAAATATATATATATATATTATATTATATAATTTTATATAACTATATATATATATATATATATATATATATAAATATATACAATATATTATATATATATATACCTAATATATATATATATATATAATATATATATATAAATCTATATATATATATCTATATATTATATATGTAATATATATATGCATATTATATATATATAATATTATATAAATATATATATATATATATATATATGCATATATATATTATATATATATATATATACATATATTATACATATACTTTATAATATATATTATATATATAATCGCTAGGTAAAATATGTATATCTATAAATATATATATATATATATATATATATATATATATATATATATATATATCACTACTCTGCTAAGAGCAGTGATATATCTCTTTCTGACAATCTCTGAATCTCTTTCTGATGCTCAGCCTAATAAAACAAAATTCTAAAACTAATTGAAAAGTATCAATAAAATATAAAATGCTAAAACATGTGCAGAAGGCACTTAAAATTATTAAAGCTGCCGTATACTAAAACTAGAGAAAAGATACTTCAGAGTGGAATGTCTGGCAAAAGGCTTACCAATAAAGACAAAGGCTAGATCAGCAAGTCTGACGCCACTGCTGAAGGCTTAAAAATTGACAAAATCTAAATACAGCAGAAAAGAAAACAACAGTCTGGTGAACTAAAATGAAATAAAAACACAGACTTCCTACCACAGAGTAAAAAAGATTAAGTAAAAGGAATCCAGCCAAGTTCAATAAAAAGGTCTGATCAGATGAATTAATAAAAAATGACCTTTAGATCAGACAGCACTAAAAAAAGAATGTCATGACTTCCATTATGAGCTCTTATCTACGTGATCGTATCCCCCGTTATTCACTTCCTTGGCTCGACACAGATAATCCAAAAATGGCGACACAGCCGGTTAACTATCCTGGAGGACTAGGGTAAAGGAAACACCCTCGTTGACTGTCTGACCGTCTCTGCTTTATTGTTTGAAAACATAGTAAACATTGCCTCGGTGATGTTTGAGGCATACATCTTAAGAATATGATAAATGTATAGATATGAATAAAAAGACGCCATAAAAAGAAGGTATAGATATAAAACAAAACCCCTAAAATTATAAGAGCATAACCTAAAAATTAAAATGAATAAAACGAAGCAAAAATGAAATGCATAAAACGTGTTTCCCAAAAAGTTTAAAATAAAATCTAAGAAAAATTAAAACCAAAAAGTTCATGAAGTATTAAAAAACAAAAAATAAAACTTGATGACAAATAAAACCATTCAATACGAGGTCTCGTAATATATAAATAAAATAATATAAGTAATTACAGAAAACTTCAGTTAAAAGGGATACTATACTATTATGGAGAACAAATAAAATGAAAGATAATAATTAAAAAAAGAAACAGGCGGCCAGGCACGTCAGTTCTCGGCCAGGACAGCCGGCACGGTGGGAGAAGCAGAGAGCGCGCCTGCCCGTTGTAATATACATATATATATATATATATATATATATATAATATATATATTTATATATATATATATATATATATATATATATCTATATAGTTATATATATATATTTATATATATATATATATATATATATAATATATAAAATATATATATATATATTAATATTATATATATATATATATATACGTGAATTCTCTCTCTCCGTTCCATTCGTTTCAGTTGTATGGGTGGTAGGACGATCAGCTCCCCTTCTTGGACACTAATCACGTCAGGTTGTCCCTCTCTTTTCAGTGTATAGAGAACCATGCACAGCGGGATGTATATACACTTCTTCTCCTACCACCCACTCATGTTAAAAAGGGGTGTCGCACTTCTCTCTTTCTCCGTGCTCTCCGCATATGTGACCGCAGCCCTGGACTGAGAGATTTATTTTTTACGTGATCCTTCGGCAAGCTGCCCCCCACCCCCTGGTACTAGTGATTCGCGCCTTGACGCGCGCTCTCCAACGCCGCCGTACCTTTAAGGATTCTCCCCTCAGAGAGGACTTCTCACCTGCCTGTCCTCAGCCTTCCTTATACCGAGGAAATCCACTCTCTTCGTCGTCCGCTGCACCTCTCAACTGAGGCTTCCTTTCGCCAGGTTACCCACTTCGCGAACTGGTCAACCCGTCCTTTTTCGTCTGCCAATATAGACTATGCATCCCCTGCTCCTCCTGTGAGAAGCAATACTTCGGGGTTTAAGACCGGCGTTGTATCAAAC
>NW_028234423.1:12528433-12530933 GCF_977035675.1 Penaeus japonicus | reverse complement strand
TACTTTCTGCATTAGGGTTTTGTTAGTAGAGCCCCAAATTTTTAAACAATAATTAATGATGCTTAGTGCTAGAGTTTGAACAACCATGATTCTTGTTTCTGTAGGGATTTGATTTTTTATATGATTAAGATATATTAATGTTCCCATTACCTTTCTATGTATATTATCAACATGGGATTCAAACGTCATATATCTGTCAAAATGTACTCCTAGATTTTTTACTGAAGTGCTTGGTTTAATTTGGTAGCCTTCGAAATCTATGGTTGTGTCTATGGGAATTTTAGCTAAATTTTGCCGACTACCTATGAAGATACATTGCGTTTTTTGTGGATTTATTTTAAGACCATTGTTATCAAAATATCGTTTTGCTTTAACAAGAGTCTCTTGTTGTGTTTCTTATCAATGCCTCTAAGTTGTTCACTGAGTCACTGTGGAGAAATTGAGAATCATCAGCGTACTGTATTAGATGGCAGTTATGGACTATGGTTGATAAATCATTAATGAAAATTGTGAATAGGATCGGGCCTAATATAGATCCTTGTGGAACACCGAAATAAACTGGTTGTGCTGATGATATATTTTCATTAATTTTTACCGATTGGGTTCTTGTATTTAAATAGCTATCAAACCAATGGGCATCAATTCTATGGTTTCTTAATTTGTTATGAAGAATTTTGTGATGGACGCTGTCAAAAGCTTTAGAAAGATCGCACAAAGTGAGTAAATTTACCTTATTGTTGTCCATGTTATTATAAATTTGGTCAGTAATCTGTAGCAACGCTGTTTCAGTGGATAACCTATTTCTAAAGCCATGTTGAGTTTTAGATAATAAGTTATTGGTCTCCAGGAAATTCATCAATTGAATTGCCACTGCTTTTTCAAGTACCTTAGATAATACTGGAAGTATTGTGATAGGGCGGTAATTATTCATGTCGTCTATATCCCCAGACTTGAAAATTGGTGTTACAATTCCATGTTTCCAAAGCGACGGGAAAACACCAGTTACCAGTGAGGTGTTAATGATGATCGTTATATAAAATGCGATTACCGGTAGACTATCCTTAATAAAGCGCAAAGCAATACCGTCTGCTCCCACCGCATTTGTTTCGCGAAGTTGTTTTATTATTAGGATGATAGTTTCTACGTCTACTGGTTGCGGTCTGAAATCATCAGTTATGAGCCTTGCCTGATCTGTGTTTTGATGTAATGTGGTGCCAATTGTTTGTTCATAAGTAAGTTTTCCAATTTGTGCAAAGAAGTTATTGAAATGGTCGGCGTTATGTGTAGAATTTGTGTAATTATCTGTGTATTGTTTGTTAGGCACTAATGTTTTAACAATTTTCCAAGTTTTATTAGAGTTGTTTTTATTTTCTGCGAATTTATTTCTGAAATAATTAGTCTTTGCCAATTGAATTGATGACTTAACATTTTTCTTTTTTGCTTTATAAATTGCCTGAAGGGCGGGCTCAAGTCTGTTTCTTTTGAGCGCTTGTTGGGAATTATTTCTTTCGGCAATAGCTCTCTTGATGTCGTCATTTATCCATGGAGCAGGGGGACGTCTGACGATTCTTGTCACATAGGGAGCAGAGGCATCTATGCTGCTTTTTATCACTTCCGTAAGGATGGTTACCTGGGTATCTACATTGTCTGTTGATAAAATATCTAATAGAGTTGGTTCTTTAGATATGATTAGCTCGCATAATGACTGAGGGTCATAGTGATTGAAGTCACGAAAAGTTTTTGTAACCGGTGGTCGCTTTGGTTTCTTTATATTCAACGTCATCGTAATAAGTTCATGATCAGCAACATGACATGGAATGACGTCTGTATGGAGTATGGTATCTAATCTATTCGTTATTATTACATCTAATAAAGACGAGTTGTTTTCTGTGATCCTTGTAGGTTTATTGATCACTTGTTCTAGTTTATTTTTCTTGATTAACTTTGCTAACTTAGCATTTGGTTTATTTAAATCATCATTTAAGTCACCTAAGATAAAAAGTGATTTCTTTTTTAAGGACATTTCTCTAAAAAACTTTTCAAGATATTCAAAAGATTCAGATTTTGCATGGGGATGCCTATAGACGGCGCCAATAATGAAGGAAGGAAGCATGTTGCTTTGTACGGTAACCCAGACATCTTCTACGGCAGTATTATTAACTGTTGTAGTTGATATCCTATTTGATTTAAGGGTATCCCTTACAAATATGCATACTCCACCTCCTCGCCCTGCATCACATCGATAAACTTGATAATTTGGAATGTTGATAAAGTTACTTATCATTTCCTGGTGGAGCCATGTTTCACTAACACAGAGTATGTCTACATTTCTTTCCTTTACTAACAATACAATTTCTTCAAGGTGACCGAGGAGAGATTGTGCATTGATATGTTCTATTTTTAAGATGTTCTGTGACCTAATCACTGGCCGCGCTGACGGTTTTGCGCGGTCAAACATCCTGCTCGGTTTTGTACTTGTTTCTGTTTAAGAAAACCTTTA
>NW_028234423.1:12510933-12513433 GCF_977035675.1 Penaeus japonicus | reverse complement strand
TCATTTTTTCAACACTGTTAGCACATTGTAAGGTTTATGTTTACATAGGATTATTTCCCGAGTTGTAGAGAGGACAGTTCGATAGCCAATTGACCAATCAACAGTCATCCTGCTAGACGTAACAACCAATAAGAAGCTATAGATATCAGCCATTGTTTCCTCATGGAATTACCAACCGCGCCAGAAACGAAGGACAATAAGGAAGGCCCTAAAAAGAATAGACGCCATAATTTTTTTTTATGACGAGACATTAACCTTCAAAGAAGAAGAAAGAACGTTATAATAGACAAGTTAGATTTAAAAAATATATAATAATAATAATAGTACAAATGAAAAATAGTGATTGGGAGGGGAATCTCGAGTTTCACATACCAAGGAATGTTACTGAAGTGCGTAAAAAGTTTATTGACCTGAGAACGTCAAGAAAGAAACAACAACGAAAGTATATCGGAGGAACTGATGTTTGACCTGAGCCTGACAAATCCTCATGGAAGCTTGCTAAATTACAAATGATAAAAAATTGATTAATAAAAATATGAAATTGTACTCTTTCCAAAAAGTGTAACGTAAAGGCAAGTGCAATTTAGTTTCATAAGAACTTCAATATATCATCTGGTAACAGAAATGCTCAAGTAAGAACTACAAAGTAATTCAAGTCACGCCAATTTTATAGAATAAATTTAATGATCATCATCATTTTAGAGGAACATGAGATGACAGTACCCATCGGGACCACACATAATCAGGCCTATCTCAATTTCCACAAATAGAAGACAACATCTCTCAACAGGAACTATCATTTCGAGGAAGAATTTTACAGCAGGAAGAGTCACAGATAGCACAAGTTCCCAACAGGAAGAGACCTTTCATCGCAGATCACACAGCTAGAACAAGTAGAAGGTAGCAGCCAAAGACAAAGCCAAAGGGGAAGACGGACATGTAGTAGGAGAGTCTCACAAGAAGGTAGAAGGATTTTACCAGATATGCGTTTATACTGATATCTTTACTATTATAATGATATCTTTAAATAGTGATTTTTGTAAGCTAAAAAAATCTTATTTTTCTACTGTAGTAAAAGGACAAAATTATCTATTATGTCTATCGTCTGTCAAAGAACAATTTACGTCCAACGCAGAAATTAAACAAAATGTAACAGGAAGATGATTTCTTATTTATGGGAAAATGAGTATGTAATTATAAAATAAAGGATTAGTAATCCTATGTCGATTATGTATCGGGAAATGTGGCCCCACTTCGAACTCGTCCAACTGCCCCCGACCACTTCTATCTTACTATAGAATGTGTTACGTCACAATATGGCGGATATTTTGGTTTTGAGTTCGACCTTCTGAGGGCCTAACTTAATTCTTCCGATGAGGCGCTTGAACATTTTCTTGGGGCGTCAGGTCTCGGGCTTCCGAATAAATTTTCATGTATAAAGATATTAAATCTCAGGGTTTGAGGATAGTAATATAAAGTAAATAGGATTTATGCTTTACTTATGAAACAAACAAACATTATATCAACGACAAGAACTAATAATATGCATAAATCGAATATTTTTAATAAAATTTCATATTAACAATGTGGCGGTATATTACGGCCAATTGAACCTGCTAACCAAGTCTGTCGAGTAAACCGCCGAAATGTGGTATTGAGGGGGATGGTGGGTGACCCCCCCCCCCCCACATACCTCCATGGCGCCGCTTAAGCGTGTGTGAACTTTATACTTTGGAATACATGTCCTTAGACTACTACTATAGCTACAAAGAGGTTATAGTAAACACTGGTTTAACACAACACCATTTAATACAGAGAAAAAAAATGAAAATATATAACCAATAACGCAAGCCGTCCCTGGATGAGGTATACGATATGATAAATGCTTTTCAGTATCCGGCCCCGGCCCGGGAAACTTGGTGCTCAAACTCAGCGAACTTTCTTTGAGTATCTGTAACGTGTAACGATAGATGCTTATCAGTTAAACCTCATCCTGTCCATTTAAAATATTGAATATTTAAATGGCAACCTCACATAATATATGTCAGCTTTTTCTTAAATTACGAAACAATGATAGAGAGACACAAGAAAAACTAAATAACACTTTCTTATTATATATGTATATATATATATATATATATATATATATATATATATATATATATATATATATATAAGGTTATTTCTTCCATTACTCCCTCTAGTTCGTTCAAAATATCCTTTATATTTGATGGCTTATCCAAGGTCTTATAATAAACACCAATATATTTGCACTATAAACATATATTCACAAATATATACAACATACAAAAATAATATAAAAAAGCGATACAATAATCGGGGCATAATTCCAAGGAGAGTGGCGAAAGAGCGCTTTTGTGGACAGCGCAATCTTCCACGAGTTTTCAGTAATATCGAAGACTATAGATGGACAGCCCTCTTACAATATTCGGCACTCTCAATTGCAGAAATAAGAATAAAGAACAGCAGCCACCAGCTC
>NW_028234423.1:12478433-12483433 GCF_977035675.1 Penaeus japonicus | reverse complement strand
ATGATACTGCATCCTCAGGCGGTGCCACTCCTTACGACTTCGAAAATTAATTTGATTTCTTTCTGGAAGGTCTCCTTCGCCTCATGTGACATATCTCTGATGCTTAAGGGCGAGTTATTCCTGTGCGGTGGCACCTTCGGCGTCTGTAATGTGTTCTCCAGGGCAGCAATGTGAGGGCGTGGCATAGCGTCCAGTATCCTTAACTTCGCATCTGAGGTCCGCATCACGCTCGTCTGTGAGCGAAGCAAACTCAATTGACGATTGATAGCGGCAACCGTTACATAATCCGTATACACAGATGGAACCCGCGTGCATTGAACGGCACATAATAACACATTATCGTTCACGTTCTCGGACAGAAATTTTAGCATTTATTTGATTTCATTTTGCTTCTTCATGGCGTCTATAAATGTTTTTGCTTCATTCGGCTAAACAATTCTTTACTCATAATTTATTTTGTATTTCAACTTCAACACCATCATATAAATCATCACACAACAAAAAATATCGTCATGCACCATGAAATTGAGTTTGTTACGGATGAAAAACGTTCAGTTTCCTCGGGCAAGTTGTGGAGGTGAACGGGAGTCGAGTAGTCCTCACCCATTGTTATAACGCTCTTCTTCAGTAATAAAAGTCAGTATTCTTATTATGATAACGTTACTTTTTGTGTATCACATATTACTTAATTTCTATTTTTTGTGTGTTGGATGCTTAACAGTCAAAGTATATGACAAATCGACATACTCACTGTAACGGGGTCATTAGTGACATATTTCCGTATACAGCCACTGTTTAGCTGATTCTATTTTGGATTATTTTTTTAAGTACAAATACAGCACAACCTTCTCGGGTATGGTGACCGCATCTTCATGGACTTCACGACCAAAATTTACATATATAACATTTACAGTTCTATTAGAAATCTGCATTATGTACGCTGCCAGTTGTAGTGTTGCCATACTCCCGTATATATATTATATATATATATATAATATATATATATATATATATAATATATATATATATATATATATATATATATATATATATATATATATATAATATATATATATATCTGTGTGTGTATGTATATACAGCATATGTGTGTTTCTGTGTTTGTATATGCGTGTGTGCTTGTGTGTGTGTATATATATATACATACACACACATATATATATATGTATATATATATATATATATATATATATATATATATAAACATATATACAAAAATATATATACATATTTATATAAACATATATATATATATATATTATATAACATATTTATATAATATATAATATATATATAATATATATATATATATATATACAAGCATGTGAACATATATATTATATATATATATATATATATATATATATATATATATATTATATAATATATACAAGCATTTGAACATATATATATATATAATATATATATATATATATATATTATATATATATATATATATACATATATACATATATATTCATATATGTGCGTATGTGTATGTATATATATATATATATATATATATATATATATATATATATATATATATATAAATGTTTCTGTGTATATACATATAAATATACATATATATGTATATATATATATATATATATATATATATATATATATGCAAATATATATGTACAGATGTGTAAATGTATATATTTATGTGTGTACATACATACATACATACATACATATATATATATATATATATATATATATATATATATATATATATATATACGTAGGTATGCACATACATATATATATACATATATATATGCGTATGTATATGTATGTGTACACAGACATACACACGCACATTCTCTCTCACTCGTCACATCTCTCTTTTATATCTTCTATCCTCAATTATCCTTTTTTTGAAGATCAGTTTGAAAAGGAACGACATTTGAAATTGATTATCTTGTTTATACTTTATTATTTTCATTTTTTTTACCGTGGAATATTTCCTTTAGCACCCTTTTCATGGTGATTCACGACGATTATCCACGTGGGGGGCTGTAGCTGTTGGACACGCCAGCACTTCCTTGTCCACTTCCAAAGGAACCCCCAGCACCAAAGGCGCCGCCAGATGCTCCTCCAAAGCCGGAAGTGGAGCTTCCGAAGCCGTGTCCTCCTGCAGAAGCTCCAGAAGCTCCAAAGTTATTACTTGGAGCGCTGTAGCTTCCACTGACTCCACCAACGGACGCACCAGCACCACTGCCAAAAGATCCACCTGTAGATCCTACTCCACCGAAAGATCCGCTTCCAACTCCTGCACCGCCGAAGGATCCTGCACCACTACCGAAGCCTCCTGAGCTACCAAAGTTATTGCTTGGTGCGTTGTAAGTGGCACTTACACCGGCTCCTCCAACTGATCCACCTCCAATGCTTCCTCCTGAAACTCCACCAACTGATGCTCCCCCGAAGCTGCCACTTGAAGCTCCTCCAAAGGATCCGGAACCACGGCCGAAACCAGAGGCACCAGAACCTCCGAAGTTATTAGAGGGTGCGTTGTAGCTTGCACTCACTCCACCGGCGGATCCACCAGCACCTCCAAGTCCGCCTGCAGAACCGCCAAATGATCCAGCGCCGATACTCCCAGTGGAAACTCCACCAAAGGATCCATGACCACCACTACTGAAGCCTCCTCCTGCGGATCCTGCACCGCCTCCGAAGTTATTGCTTGGGGCAGTGTAACTAGTGCTGACGTCACTGTGTGCGACGCCTGCCAGCACAGCCAAAAAAACTGCGGCGCTTTGTCTCTGAAATGGTTTATAGTTTTAGAATGAACATGTCAACGACATAAGAGTAATGAATGTGGTGAGAAAAGGCGATTGCGGGCAATATCCTTGCCAGACAACTTGAAAATACATTACCGCGGAGACCTCTTACCATTGTTGCGGAAAGAGATGATACTGCAGCTTACTTCTTCAGCCTCAGCTTATATATCTACGAATGCAAACACTCAGGGACACCCACACCGGGAAACGCGCGCCACTTCTCTCCTAGAGATCAAGTTTTTAGAGAATGAATGTTTGACATGACAAGTATTTCATTTTCCAGTATTCTCTACTGACAGGTGTAAACTAAGAGAAAATGATACATTTATATGTGTATACACAGACACATACACATGCATATCCAAATATATACATAAATATATATATACACACATATATATAAATGTATATTGATTTATGTACATATATGTGTATCTATCTATCTAAATATATATGTATATACATGTACATATATATATATATATATATATATATATATATATATATATATATATATATATATGTATATTTGGAAATATTAATTTATATACTTATATACATATATATGTATATGTATGTGCACACACACACACAAACACACACACTCACACACTCACACACACACACACACACAAAAATATATATATATATATATATATATATAGAGAGAGAGAGAGAGAGAGAGAGAGAGAGAGAGAGAGACAGAGTAAATAACAAATAGAGATAAAAGAGAGTATTATGTACATACATATATATTAACAGACTTATATTCATATACATATATGTGTATTTATGTACATACATATATATGCATATAAATACTTATATATGCATATATATATATGCATATGTATATATATATATATATATATATATATATATATATATATATATATATATATCGATATATGTATATATACATATATGTATACATACATAAATATATTTACATATATGTAAATATATAAATATATGTATACATACATGAATATATTTACATGTATCTAAATATATACATATATGTATACATACATAAATATATTTACATATATGTAAATATATACATATAAATAAACACACACACACACACACACACACACACACACACACACACACACATATATATATATATATATATATATATATATATATATATATATATATATATATATACATAAATATATGTATATACATATATACATGTATATATACAAATGTGTATATATATACATATATATACATATCGATATATGTATATATATATATATATATATATATATATATATATATATATATATATATATATATATATATCATCTGTCTATAGATAAATATATATATAGAGAGATAGATAGATAGATAGATATTTATGTATATGCATACACACATATTTAAACATATACACACACACAAACACATACACACACATAAATATATATATATATATATATATATATATAATATATATATATATATGTGTGTGTGTGTGTGTGTGTGTGTGTGTGTGTGTGTGTGTGTGTGTGAGTGTATGTATGTATATGTATGTATATATGTAGATATACGTATGTTTATATACATAGATATATCTACATATATATTTTCATATAAATATAATATATATATATATATATATATATATATATATATATATATATATATATATATATATACGCACACACATATGTGTGTGCGTGTATGTTTCTAGTTTTGTGTTTGTATGTGTATCCGTGGGTGTATACATAAGTGTGTCTGTTCTTATATATCACTGTAATTTTTTAAAGCATTTCTGGTTCAAAGATGTTAAACATAAAACATTGTACAAGCAAAGGAGAACGAAAAGGTAAAATTTGTCTTTTCATTATTTCATTTGATAAAAAATACAGAAGCAGCGTTTCCCGGTGTGCGTGTCCCTGAATCTTTAGCTTGCCAGCTATATAAACTCATGCTCAGGCAGTAAGCGGCATTATCATCTCTCTACCACAACGATGGTGAGATCTCTTATCTACCAATTCATTATCTGAAAGATTACAAGCAATGAGTCTTTAAAGTATATAGATTAGGAACGTGTCTGCCATTATTATTAGTATTTTTTTTATCGTATGAAACTGTCATTTCAGAAACAAAGCGTCGCAGTTTTTTTGGCTGTGCTGGCAGGCGTCGCACACAGTGACGTCAGCACTAGTTACACTGCCCCAA
>NW_028234423.1:12468433-12470933 GCF_977035675.1 Penaeus japonicus | reverse complement strand
TTTTTTCACGGGCACCAGGATGGCTCAGTGAAAATCTGCCAAATTCTACTGAACAATAGAAATGAAATTTGTCACAATAGTTACAATAACTAAAAAAAAAAGAAAAAAAAAATCTTATGATTAAATGCTGGATAAAGTGACTTTTTGAATGATGAAATCTGTCCATAGATAAAAAGTTATAACCAGTTTTGTATCAAAATTGTTAGGTTTTCAGGATTACCTGAGCAAAAGTGCTATTAATGTTTTATCTGTGACTCAAAAGCTATTAGTCATTATAACCTAATGTTTACATGCGCTTAGAATAAGCCATTTTATCAGTTTCCTAAATTAATAATAGTAATAATAATGATAATAGATAAATATATATAAAAAAAAAATCGTTTTCCGTACACCTCAAGGACATGTCCAAGGAGTTTTTGCAAGAAAAAAAGAAAAAGAAAATCTCATTCGCTCTACTGCATTACCTTAGCTTTAGTGAAATTTGGCATCTTTATTAGCTCAGTGATTTTTTTACTAGGACTACAAAAACTAAAATCTAATTAGGCAACAACTTCAAAGATATTTGTTTATAAAGCCATTATGATCACAGTTTGCTTCAGACAATCGGATCTCGACTTTTGATGACGTGTATTATTTTTCGGATTTTTTGGATATTGATCGCTACTTGAATTAATGAGATTGACGGCGCATTTTTTCACTCGTCCCCGCACCACAGTGAATAGAAAATATGACCGCCGAAAAATATCTGTTTTTATAGACTTTTAATGTCTTTTGATTTTAAAGATGTAAAGAACAGAATCTGGTGATGCATTCGAGGTCAGGAACCGAAAAAAGTGAAAAAAAGGAAATTAAGGCATACAAGACCCTTTTAACTGTGATTGTTTCATCTTATAGTTGAGATTATTCATATATTTCATTAGTAGGTGAGAGATGCACCATCATCACAACAATCAAATTACCAATTTTCTTTGCAATTTCTTTACAGTGTAGATCCGTAGACTTTATTAGCTCTGGCCAAGAATATCAAGGAACAAGACGTTCAGTCTGGCACTAATAATCTGTCTTTAATGACGTTATATGAGATCACCCTTCAGTGCAGGAAAGGCATTCTTAACTAGTATGCGCTAAGATAGCTTTAGTGGTAGATTCCCATATGTAAAGTGAGAGAGAGATATGAGTTTATATATGGATGTACCTATCTATCTATCTATATATATTTATATAAATAATTTTCCACAAAAGATAGATTGTCGATTAGATTATCTACTCCATATGTTGCTCTAGAAAAAAAAAAAAAAAAAAAAAAAAAAAAAAAATATATATATGTGTATATATATACATATATATATATATATATATATATATATATATATATATATATATTCCCCTCGGTGCAAAGTAAATTGTGTAACAATACATCTTAGCACATATCTCTAATATTAAGAATTGAAAATTATTTTTTTTACAGTTTATAAAGATCAGTTGATAATGGATTGGCATTGGAATCTATGCATAATCATTTTCATTTGTCCGGTGCATGATTTTCCTTTGCACGTAGTATCCGTTCAACAATATAGAGCACGCACTCTTTACTGTTTGATATACTTGAAAATCCTATTTTTCATTGATATGGTGATGTAAGTTGATAAAGGACACACTATTTTAATTGATCATTATGTATTTCCATATGTATAATGGTAAAATTTTCTTATCAACAATACATGTCAATCACGACGATTATCCACGTGGGGGGCTGTAGCTGTTGGACACGCCAGCACTTCCTTGTCCACTTCCAAAGGAACCCCCAGCACCAAAGGCGCCGCCAGATGCTCCTCCAAATCCGGAAGTGGAGCTTCCGAAGCCGTGTCCTCCTACAGAAGCTCCAAAGTTATTACTTGGAGCGCTGTAGCTTCCACTGACTCCACCAACGGACGCACCAGCACCACTGCCAAAGGATCCACCTGTAGATCCTACTCCACCGAAAGATCCGCTTCCAACTCCTGCACCGTCGAAGGATCCTGCACCACTACCGAAGCCTCCTGAGCTACCAAAGTTATTGCTTGGTGCGTTGTAAGTGGCACTTACACCGGCTCCTCCAATTGATCCACCTCCAATGCTTCCTCCTGAAACTCCACCAACGGATACTCCCCCGAAGCTACCACTTGAAGCTGCTCCAAAGGATCCGGAACCACGACCGAAACCAGAGGCACCAGAACCTCCGAAGTTATTAGAGGGTGCGTTGTAAGTGGCACTTACACCGGCTCCTCCAACTGATCCACCTCCAATGCTTCCTCCTGAAACTCCACCTACGGATCCTCCCCCAAAACTACCACTTGAGGCTCCTCCAAAGGATCCGGAACCACGGCCGAAACCAGAGGCACCAGAACCTCCGAAGTTATTAGAGGGTGCGTTGTAGCTTGCACTCACTCCACCGGCGGATCCACCAGCACCTCCAAGTCCGCCTGCAGAACCGCCAAATGATCCAGCGCCGATACTCCCA
>NW_028234423.1:12443433-12453433 GCF_977035675.1 Penaeus japonicus | reverse complement strand
GATGTCAACGCTCGCAAAATAACTGTCGGATATGCTCTTAGCAGAGCAGTGATAGCGAATTTTCACGGACAATTCCTGCTGGGACTCGGCAGCAATGGAATCACAAATTCAAGTCCCAAATCAGGTTAGTGGGTCGAGTAGCCGATCGGTCTCACCACCATACCTGTCAATCTTACGGCGCGTGTTCGAGTCCCGGTCAGGGAGGTAAAATTTGTATATATATATTAAAATGCGTTACTGCATTCTACCATCTTTCTCACATATACATAACCTCGGTAACCTGATTTGGGACTTGAATTTGTGATTCCGTTGCTGCCGAGTGCCCGCAGGGAAATTGTCCGGTGAGAATTGAAAATTCACTGCACTGCTCTGCTAAGAGCACATAGGTAAGTTTCATGACGTCTATAAGGGTCTGGATCGGAAAATTTTTTAGCGGGTCTAGTAGCCGATCGGTCTCACCACCGTACCTGTCAATCTTACGGCGCGGGTTCGAGTCCCGGTCAGGGAGGTAAAATTTGTATATATTAAAAATGCGTTACTGCATTCTATCATCTTTTTCATATATATATATATATATGTATATATATATATATATACATATATATATATGATAGTACAATATTCTAAGTACTGTATATGACTCTCTTTCCAAAGATAAATTACTAATCGTTCCTTTCCATGCATATTTATTTATCGCTCTTTTTACCAGCCTGTGTGTGTGTGTGTGTGTGTATCTGTGTCTGTGTGTCTGTATTTTTCTTTCTCCCTCTCTCTATTTACCAGGCAATACACACACAAGTATATATACAAAAAAAAAAATATATATCTATATATAATATGTAATATATAATATATATATAATATATATACATATATATATATATAATATATATATAAATATATATATATATATTATATATATCTGTATATATATATATAATTATATATATAATATATATTATATATTGTAAATATTTATACATATATATTCCATATAATACATGTATATATATAAATATCATATATATACAAATACACACACACAAAACACACACACACACACACACATACACACCACACCACACACACACACACATATATATTATATATATATTATACTTATATATATATATATATATATATATATTATATATATATATATAAATATATATATTTCTATATATATATATATCTTTACATATATTACACTTTATTATTTATAAATATATATATTATATATATTATATATATATTTTATACATATACTGTATATATACATATATCTATATAAATAAATATATTATTTATATATATATAAATAGAAGATTAGATAGATAGATAGATAGATATATACATATATATTACATATAATATGCATATTCTAGAAAGATATTGTATATACATATATGTAAATATTCATATATATATATCTATATCTTTCTATATATTATATATTATATATATATATATATATATATATTTATAGTATACATATATATATTTATAAATATTTATTATATATATATAATGTGTATGTGTTTATTGTATATATATATATATATATTATATATATTATATATATATATATATATTTATATATATATATATATAATATATATATATACATATCTATATTAATATGTATATGTATATCTATATATATATATATATTATATATATATATATATTATAATATTATATATATTAATATATATATATATAAACATGTGTATGTGTGTGTTGCATGCATATATCTATTTATATATATATATATATATATATAATATATATATATATATTTAATATTTATATATATATATATCATATATTATATATATATATATATATATATATATATAATATATATATATATACATATTCATACACACACCACACACACAACACACACACATTTACATATATATATATATATTATATATAAATATAATATATATACATATATATATATTTATATATATATATATATATGTATGTATATAAATATATTTATATATATATATAAATATATATATATATATATTATATTATACTTCATATATATATACGTTAGTATCACACTACGTATATAGTATTATATATATATATATATTATTATAATTTATTCTATATATAACGCATATCATCATATATATACATATTTATATACATATTTTTGTATATATTTATACATTTATATAACACATATGATATTATAGTTATACAATACCGTCATACTATTCTATATATATTATATATATATATATATTTACACTTATATATAATATACATTCCCATATATATATAGTATCATATTATTCTCTATATATCATATATGTATTATACATATATATATATTTATATTTATAATATACCCTATATATTATATATATATATATTCATATTTCAATTAGTATATATATATATATATATATTTACTTTTATATACTATAATATATATTATCTACATGTATGCTGTGTCTGATGTGTTTTGTGTTTTTGGTTGTGTGTGCAGTGTTATATATTTGTATTATATCAATATATATATATTATATACATATTATTAATATATATTATATTATATAATATAATCTGTTTGTTTATATATATATACATATATATATTATAATATATATATATATATTTATATCTATCCTATATTCATATATATATATACTATGTATGGTATGTATATATATGACCACTACACACACACTAACACTCGATATACACACCACACACACACAAACCACACACACACACACAGACACCCCACCACACATAATAGTATATATACATACTAAAAAAAAAAAATATTATTATATAATATCATTAATATATATATATATATATATATATATATATATGTGTGCGAGGTTCGTGTAGTGATGTGATGTTGTGTGTTGTGTGTGTGTCGTGCTGTGGTGTGTTTATGTATATATTTTTACATACTTATATACGATTGTATCATACATAAATATATCATCAAATAAAACAAAATCATACTCATGAATCATAAATCAGAGTAAACTCAAACATCCTTAGGTGCTCCAGTACCTATGGAAAAACACATACCTCAGCATCGAATCGTCACGAACCAATTGCAGCAGGGTTTACTAGGATGACCCGACCAGATGCAGCTTGGGTGAGACTAATTACACAATATCAAATCTTAATTCTAGTAATTGGAATGCCATATGCATAACATTGTGTAGCAAGGGACTAATCAAATTCATTCAGAATAAGAAATATTAAGAGAATATCAACAACTAAATCCGGAAATATAGCGTGTAAGTGTGTAAGTGCGTAGGTGTGTAGAGATCCATTTGGTCTACACAGCTGACCTGGATTCCCTTCGAAGAAAACCATGGTCAGTGGCCGCCATCATATGGTCATCCACATCTTCCTCCAATTCATTTTGTATGCTCACAGGCCTGAGGGTTGACTTGCTTTCCCAGTATTGACCTTCAGTCCTGTGTACTGACTTTCTGACCTGTTAACTGGCCATTCTGTCCCGTGTGCTGGCTTGCTGATCCAGTCTACTGGCTTTGCTGATCCCGTTTTCTGGCCTGGTGGCTTATGCACTGGCCTGCTGACTGCTGAGGCTGACCTGATGGCCCGTGGATTAGCCTGCTGACCCATGAATGGTCCTTCTGGCCCATGAATTAGCCTTAATACTTAATGTAATTGTTTGCGCATTTTCTGCTAACCGGCGTGATTGACCAGCTGGCCTGCTGACCGGTGCGATTTGGCCTACTGATCGTACTGGAAATGGTTGTTGATATATACATTTTTTTTCTGAACTATTAGTAAAATGAAAAGAGAATACATATGAAAAATTTTCGTTTATTCAAAAATTTCCTTGACAATTTTTCCCCAGAGAATAAAAGAAATCTATAAACATGATAATTAATGAATAAATATATAAATGAAGAAATAATCAATTAAAATAAATATATAATTAGTAACTGAAAGAATTCAGATAAAAAATAACGAATAATACAACGTAAAATGTAAAAAAAGATACTGTTAACGCCCTCCCTACAAAATACTGTGTTTTTGTGTGTGCATATATATATATATATATTTTATTCGCTTATATATATATATTGTTAGTTGATATATTTATACGTTATATATATAATCTAATATATATATATCTACACTCACTAAACTATATTGTATATATATATATATATAGTATTAATCTCGACCCATATATATATTTATATACATATATATATATATTATATATTTTATATATACCTATATATAACTATATATATGTATATATATATATATAGTCAATTTAACTAGTACTATTAGTATTTATATTATATATTATATATTTATATATATTTGCTATATTATATTATATATATGTATATATATATGTATATATAAAAATGTATAGGGTATTATGTATAATTAGATATATATTTATATATATATATATTATATATTTATATATATATGTGTGTGTGTGTGTGCTGTGTGTGTGTGTGTGTGTGTGTTATTGTGTGTGTGTGTAGGTACATATTATATATATATAGAGAGTTTTATATATATATATATATATATATATATATATATATATATATATATATATGACTCGCGCTCGCTGTTCTCGATTTAAAAGTTCCACAGATTGTGGAACGATATTCAGATTTTTTATTCACTTGTAAAGTAGCATCGTGGGTGGAGGGGAGGGCGAGAGGGGAGGGAGGGGAAGAGGGAGGGGCTTGTAGCATGTTGGTGAAGAATGAGTCGCAAAAACTAGTTTCCTTTCTTTATTCCCTCACTGATACAATAAATAATGAGATCGTCCGTCGCTCTCGGCGACGCCCTTCACTTGCCGGCCGGAGGGAGATATCCGCCCAGCGATCCACCGGCTCCCCCGAATCCTCCGCCGCCTCCACCAAAGCCGCCACCGCCACCGCCTCCGCCGGAGCCGAATCCGCCTGACCCTCCAAATCCTCCACTGGATCCACCGGAATATCCTCCCGAGGATCCTCCACTTGTTCCAGATCCACCCGAGCCAAAACCGCTTGATCCTCCAAATCCACCTCCTGATCCACCGGAATATCCACCACTGGAACCTCCACCTGATCCGAAGCCTCCTGAACCGCCGAATCCACCTCGTGATCCACCTGAACCTCCTGATCCACCTCTAGAACCACCGGAATATCCTCCTGAGGATCCTCCACCTGAGCCGAATCCACCGGAGCCAAAGCTGCTTGATCCACCAAATCCTCCTCGTGATCCACCTGAACCTCCGGATCCACCTCTAGAACCACCGGAATATCCTCCCGAGGATCCTACACTTGATCCAAATCCACCAGAGCCAAAGCTGCTTGATCCACCAAATCCTCCTCGTGATCCACCTGACCCACCTCTAGAACCACCGGAATATCCACCCGAGGATCCTCCACCTGATCCAAATCCACCAGAGCCAAAGCTGCTTGATCCACCAAATCCTCCTCGTGATCCACCTGATCCACCTCTAGAACCACCGGAATATCCTCCCGAGGATCCTCCACCTGAGCCGAATCCACCGGAGCCAAAGCTGCTTGATCCACCAAATCCTCCTCGTGATCCACCTGATCCTCCGGATCCACCTCTAGAACCACCGGAATATCCTCCCGAGGATCCTCCACCTGAGCCGAATCCACTTGATGATCCTCCACCTGAACCGAAGCCCCCGGATCCGAATCCACTCGATCCTCCGAATCCACCCCCTGAGCCCCCAGAATATCCACCTGATGATCCTCCACCTGAGCCGAATCCACTCGACACTCCGAACCTATGCGAGGACCCGCCTCCTCCTCCTCCTCCTCCCCCTCTTCCTCCTCCTCCTCCTCCTCTTCCTCCTCGTCCTCCTCCTCTTCCTCCTCCTCCCCCTCCTCCGTAACCGGCAGTTGTGATGCCCACGAAGACCCAGAGGATGGCGATGCAAGTTAGTGTCCTCTGAAATGGGAAACAGTTACATTTAATGATAATTTTGATATTTATTGCCTTGCCTCTTCACTTTATGACCGTCATTTCCACTGTTTCTAAGCTGCGTATAGATAGGCAGAAGGTGTCTTTGATTTTCACTTGCGACTCTCTACTACATGCCAACGCTGGGCTCCATCCCAGTCCCGGGAATCAGAGTTTGTTCACATATAGTTGTTATGTTTTACATTTGTTCTACACCATTGCGCATTATCTTAGCAGTTGAATGTGTATGGAAATAAGCAAAACAGGTTATCCAAGAAGTAACTTCGCTCGTTCGGATGGTGGCACGGACTTTTTACAAATTACGTGTAAATTCTCATTTCGATTCTTTATTTTTCTTTTTATATGCAGTACTAATGTAAACCTCAAATATATTTGTTCATTATTTTGTGCGAATCTAGACGCAATCATTGGCGGTACGACTTGCAAAGTTAACAAAAATCTGCTTCTCATTTATCTTACTTGCTCAAAATACATCCTTATAACAGACTTAAAAGCTTTAAAAACCGAAAGCAACCGGGTAAATGATCGAGTACCATTGCTTATACGAGCAAATTAATGTTTTTGCATGCCATTGCACTACGCTTTCCTTTGTCGAGGTTTATGTATCACTCCGCCCAATTTTCTAAGCCCTGACCTGATGATTCCTGTCATAAAATAATGAGTTTTCACTTTTATTTTGTAGCTTTGAAGAGTATCCCAAAATATAAAATAGAATGCCATCCTTCTCGCAAGAGGAACCTTACCATGGCTGGTGTTGGCGAAGACTGTGTCACTACTTATCTTCCCCTGCTTTTATATATCTCGAAATCGTATTTGCTAGGTCATATTGCAATGCAAGTAAAAGCTGCCAGTCTCTGTGGGATCGAAAACTGTGAATTCCTTACCTTGAACTTGATCATCGGAAGCTAGAATATCATATAGAACAATACAAGCAAAACTAATTATCATTATTCGTGGACGACTACTTAACCAGCTGCCAAAGAAAGTGTAAAAAGATCTGTTTTACTTAGCAACTCTTATCGACTTACAAACGTCACAGCAGTAAAAATCGTGTCAGAAAACATGATGCTAGATATTTCGGGAACCAGGAATGGAGATAAAGCTATAGTTAAATGCAACTTCAATCGCTTGTTAATATATTTTGTTTTGTGTGTGTGTTTGTTTGTTTGTTTTGTGAATCGTCAGCTTATAACATTGTGGTCTTGCGTCCTCCGTTTCCTGTTTTGGCCCCAGAATTTCGCTATTTCATCACATACCTTGTCATTGGTTTTGCTCTTTTCTACCTATACAGTTGCTCTCTTCGTCCACCTACCCACTAACACTTTTAAATGTTCTTGAGTGTCTTCTACATTGATCTGTTGCCTCATCCATGTTGCTCTCTCTCTATCCCCTAAGGTTATTATTTTTAGCATAAACCTTTCCATTCCTTTCTGAGTGTTTACTAAGTTTCTTTAATGTAATATGATCGTAGTCCATATTTCTGGATCATACATTATGACGGAGAAAACACATAGCTATTAGCGAGAACCTTTTATCTCAGTTTCACAGGATGTATTTGTCTGCATAAGCTGCTCTAGGTATATATACAGACTTCTAACTTTCCCTATTCAAATCGTCAAATAACTGCTGTAGTTAATTTGCTGACTTATCGAAAAATAACGATGTCATATGTAATTCTTAGATTATGTAAATGTTCTTCCCCTACGTTAAGCTCTTTCTCCCCCAATCTCAAACATTTCCTCTAAGCAAGTTGTAAACAGTTTTGGTGAAAAGGTATTGCTTTGCCTCACATCTTTTTTGATTGTGATCTTATTGTTATTTTGTTACTTTTTTGTTGTGTGGATCTTCATGATTGCCATTCCATATCTGTATATATATCTTATAATATGCTACAATAGACTTACTCTACCCCTTGTTTATTAATTACTTTTTATACTACTTTCATTCGCACGGGATCAATTGCCTTTTTGTAATCACTGAAAGCCATACACAAAGACGTCCTATATTTGTATGTTATCTCTCTTATTTGGATTAGGGTGTGGATGTGGTCTGTTGCTGAGAATCCACTGCAAAGGCCTGTCTGTTCCCTTGGCTCTCCTGAATTCAATTCATCAGAGATGTGAACTGTAATGACTCTTGTAAACAATTTATAGATTACTAACTTGTGTCTTGTAGGTTGGTAATTCTTTAGATCTTGTGTTCCCTTCATTGCACATTATTTTTTATTGCATTTTCAAAGCTTTTGCACTTATACTGTCGTTTACACGATTAATGGGAAGATCATCATCATCATCAGCCTGTATCATTCCACTGCAGAATGTAGACCTCTCTCAATCTTTTCCGGTCGTTCCGGTCTTGTCCTCTGATTCCAGTTTACTCCAGTGAAATTCGCTATTTCATCACGCTACATTGTCACTGGTCTTGTCCTTGGTCTCTTTGTGTCATGTATTTCCCATTCTGTTGTTTTCTTTGTCCACCTATTGTCCTGTCTCCGATATATATGTCCTGCCCACTGCAACTCTTTCTTTTTTAATGCTCTTAAGCCGCTTTTTCTTCTTAATTCTCTTGAGTATATCCTCTACTTTTGTTTGTTGCCTGATCCATGTGGCTCTTTTCTTGTCTCTTAAGCTAACTCCTATCATAAGCCTTTCCTTTCCTCTTTGAGCACTTACTAATTTCCTCTCAAGTACTTTGGTCGTAGTCCATGTGTCTGACCCATATGTTATGACGGGGAGGACACATTGGTCAAAAACCTTTCTCTTTAGACATAGCAGCAGACGACCTCGTAATATTTTACTTTGTATACCGAAGGCACTCCAACCTAATTCGTTTTATCTCGGCTTCGCAGGATGTACTCGTCTTGATGAGTTGCCCTAGGTATATATACTCGTTCACTGCTTCTAGTACGTCGCCCTGTACTTGTATTTGCTCAAATGGGGTTCGACTGTTGAACATGACTTCAATCTTCAGACTTACCCTATTCAAATTGCTTAATAATTGTTGTAATTGCAAGATTAGTGGTGCCTGTAGTCGAATTTTCAACAATGGGAGAGTATCAAATACATGTCTGTAATAATAAGGGGGATAGATTGAAGTGCATTTATATCTAAATCATCAACATTTGTATAGTTTTCCCTTAGAGTAGGTATTGATTTTGTGGGAATTCCCAATATGAGTCTTGTATGTGGAACGCACAGTGTTCGTGGTACCATCCATACAAACGGGTATTTTTGTATTTTGTTATGGTCATCGAAGATTTTGTTTTAGAAATTGCATAAGGAGGCAGGATGCTCTAATTTAAAAACACCACAGATTGTGAAACGAGGAACATTCTCAGTTTTACATTCTCCAGGAAAAAGAAAAAGCTTTCGAGTTAAGGGGAGGGAGGGGTTTGTAGCATGTTGGTGAAGAATGAGTCGCAAAAACTAGTTTCCTTTCTTTATTCCCTCACTGATACAATAAATAATGAGATCGTCCGTCGCTCTCGGCGACGCCCTTCACTTGCCGGCCGGAGGGAGATATCCGCCCAGCGATCCACCGGCTCCCCCGAATCCTCCGCCGCCTCCACCAAAGCCGCCACCGCCACCGCCTCCGCCGGAGCCGAATCCGCCTGACCCTCCAAATCCTCCACTGGATCCACCGGAATATCCTCCCGAGGATCCTCCACTTGTTCCAGATCCACCCGAGCCAAAACCGCTTGATCCTCCAAATCCACCTCCTGATCCACCGGAATATCCACCACTGGAACCTCCACCTGATCCGAAGCCTCCTGAACCGCCGAATCCACCTCGTGATCCACCTGAACCTCCTGATCCACCTCTAGAACCACCGGAATATCCTCCCGAGGATCCTCCACCTGATCCAAATCCACCGGAGCCAAAGCTGCTTGATCCACCAAATCCTCCTCGTGATCCACCTGATCCTCCGGATCCACCTCTAGAACCACCGGAATATCCTCCCGAGGATCCTCCACCTGATCCAAATCCACCGGAGCCAAAGCTGC
>NW_028234423.1:12423433-12425933 GCF_977035675.1 Penaeus japonicus | reverse complement strand
TAGGGGGTAAAGCTTACTGAACTTGAAATAGGGGGTAAAGGTCTTTACCCCCTATTTCAAATGCGACTTCCTTTAATATCTCGCTGAATTGGTCGTTCATTTGGTCTATGTCAAGAGAGCTGAGTATCTGTTTTGGATGTTAATGCTGAATTCCATCGCCCTATTCTTAATGTTAATTAGATCAACGAGAGGCTTCTGTATGAGCTTATCTCGTTCCCTTCTTAGCTGTAATATGACTCTACTTCTGACCAGTCTATGGTCGCTACCGACCTTTACTTTATTGATAACGGTTGCGTCTTGTACAATGTCGCGCCTATTGGTGATTATGAAGTCAATTTCGTTTTTAATGCCGGATGGTGACTTCCATGTCCAATTCCTCCCGGTTTTCTTTTCGAAGAATATATTCATAATTTTAAGGGATCGAGCTTCAGCGAATTCTATTAACCTTTGCCCTCTCTCATTTCTGGTGCCTATTCCATGTTTCCCAACCGAGGTTTCTCCATCTTCCCTTATTCCTATCTTGGCATTAAAATCCCCCATAATCATGGTAAAATGGGTTTTTGCTCTATTGGAAGGTGCTTGCACATCATAGAATCTCCTCATCACTATGACTGCCGGTATTAGCGTATACCTGGATAATTTTTAGGTTATATCTGTTGTTTAGTTTCAGTATTACAGAAATTACTTTTTCAGTCACACTGTAGAATTCCCTAATATTCTTTTCGAAGTGCTTGTGAACTAAGAAACCTATTCCTAATTCTTGTTTGCTATCTAGGGGTTTACCTCTCCAATATAGTAAGTGACCATCATTTAATAATTTCTATTCTTTGCTTAGTCTTCTAACTTCAGAAAGTCCTACAATATCCCATTTAATAAATGAAAGTTCCTCAAGCAGTGTCAAAAGGTCAGATTCTGTTCTCAGAGTCCTTACATTGTATATGCACAAATTTATCATCTTTAGGCGGCCTGGGTCTAACTGGATATCTTTAGCACCCTCTGCTCCAGAACGATTCTGATCGCCGCCGTGACTAGGGGCTCCTTTGCTTCCGGGGAATGAGGGCCTTTTCTTGACCGGGAAATCATATTTAAGAGTATTTTTGAGAAAGACCTCCGTCGAAACGCGTCAAATACATCTCTTGCGTGTTTAGATATTCAGTCTCATTCATACCTTTCTTTTACATTTGTTGCTATGAACTCTGTTCATATATATATATATATATATATATATATATATATATATATATATATATATATATATGTATATATATGTACATATATACAGATATTTCTTTATATGAATATATAAATACTTATATGTACACGAGTCTGCATATGTGTACGTATGTTTATATGTGTGTATGTTAATTATTTAAATCTCTTCACAGGGCTTGTCATTACCACAGGGAATTAAGGATATTTCTACTCTTCCATAGGCTTTTCCTGATACTCGTTATAACTGATGTAATAATCATAAAAAAAAAAAAAAGTCTTCAACTGTTTCCTTTTCCTTTCAATAGACCTTGTAACCTGAGCTCCTCATTTACTGGAAGGTGAAAAAGGGTGATTGTAAGGGTTTTTTTTTATCGACAAACAATCTCAATATATTACGTTTTATATTATCATTTACATGTTAGTTAACAAATAATTAAGTCCTGAGTAAAGTGAAGGACACCCGTCCACAACCATACAATACAGAAAATCTTTCATGCTCGCAGGGACGAAGGCACTGATGGGGTTCGAACACCTCTCTCCAGGGAACTTAGCCTCTGTTTGGAGGTAAGTAGCCTCCCAGGAAACCAAGGCTGCCAGAATTAAAGTCTTCGGACGAATTATCGGAGTATCCTCCAGAACCACCTGAGGAACCTCCAGAGTATCCTGAACCGCTGGATGAGCCTCTAAAGTCGAATCCTCCAGTCGAACCGCCAGAATATTCATTTGAGTTTTCAGAAGAACCGGTAGAGTATCCTGAACCACTGGATGAACCGCCAAAGTCGAATCCTCCAGAAGATCCACCTGAGTATCCTCCAGAACTGCCATATGAACCGCTGGATGAGCCACCGAAGTCAAAGCCTCCGGTCGAACCGCTAGAATATCCATCTGTGCTTCCAGAAGAACTGCTAGAGTATCCTGAACCACTGGATGATCCGCTTGAATATCCTCTAGAACCGCCAGATGAACCGCTGGAATATCCTGAGCCGCTCGACGAACTGCCCCCTGAGTATCCTCCAGACCCGCTAGAAGAACTACCTGAATACCCATTTGAGCTTCCAGACGATCCACGGGAGTATCCTGAGCCGCCAGATGAACCACCAAAATTGAATAGCCCAGAACCGGAAGAACCGCCAGAATAACCTGAACCACGAGATGAGCTGCCCGAATATCCTCCAGAACCGCCAGATGAACCGCTGGATGATCCACCAAAGTTGAATCCTCCAGTCGAACCGCCAGAATATCCATCTGAGCTTTCAGAAGAACTGTCAGAGTATCCTGAACCACTAGA
>NW_028234423.1:12415933-12418433 GCF_977035675.1 Penaeus japonicus | reverse complement strand
ATCATAAAAAAAAAATGTGGTAAACAACAAGACAGATTAGGTACGCATTGATGATAATTATAATGATAACAATGATGGTGATAAGGTTGATAATGGTAATGATTATGATACGATTTATAATAATGATGATGATGATCTGATAATTATAATCGCAATAATGGTAATATTATAATTGTAACAATTATGGGAACAGCATTAATAACAACAATAACAACAGTTATAGGACAACAAATATGATGATTAGAATAGTAATTAAAAGCCTAGTTTTGATAGTAATGATGATAAAGATAATGAAAAATGATGGCAATCAGAAGTGAGGAGTTGGAGTAGCAAAATTAGTACTGATAGCATCATTATCATTGATGATGTTATTGTTATTATTATCATAATTGTTACTATTACTATTCTTATTATCCTTATTTATTATTATCATGATTATCATCGGTATTATCATTATTAATATCATAGTTGATGTTGGTGTTATCATTAGTTTCATCACTTTCATTATGATTAGGATAACAAATATTATCACTATCATTATTACTATCAATGTTATAATCATTATTGTAATTCTTATATCTAATGTTATAATTATCATAATTAGTATAATTCTTTTTACTATTATCATTGATGGTATTATCATTATCGTTATCAACATTACTGTTATTGTTGTTATTATTGTTATTGCCATTGTTGTGTTTTGTTTTAATAATTATCATTATTATTATTATTATTATCATTATTATCATTACTGTTATCATCATCATTACTATTACCATTATCCTTATCATTATTATCATTACTATTTTTCTTACTTTTATTATTATTGTTACTATTATTACTATTATCATCATCCTCATTATTATAATGATAATTAGCATTATCATCAATATCCTTGTTATCATTTCTTATATCTATCCGTATCAATGTTCTTGCTGTTATCAAATTCATTTTTGCAATTAATATTAGTATTAACATCCTCCTCATTATCAGTATTATTATTGTTGTTATCATAATCATTATCTTTATAGTATCCATAATCACTGTTATCGATATCAACATTACTATTATCCTTATCATGAGTATTACTATGATCACCAATATCATTATTGCTACTATCACTGATACCTGTATTGCCTCATTACTTTTATTACTGTTATCATTATATCACTATCATCTGTCAACATTTTGAATGTTTTTATATTAAAGCAAAATATCTTAATCATCGTTATTATCATTTTTGTTGGCTCTTCATTTCATTTTCTTTATCTTACCTTAAGTTGGTGCTTGACCTCCCCCCCCCCAAAAAAAAAAAAAAAAAAATCTGCGGAAGTATACTGCAACCTTCTTTGCATTTTCTCTATCTTCGATGGAGGCACTTAAGTGAACTTATTTCCCAATGTAAGGTATTTGTAATGTAGAGTATAAGATATATTCCTCCACTTTCACGAATGATCTTCACGCCCAAAGCATCTATACAAACCCAAGCAACTGGATCCACACTTCCCAAGATCCGGACCGAGACGCTGTCCATTCTATGAGCAATTTCTGTTTCTGAAGTCGAATCTTCTCTTTTCTCATTCGCACGATGCAAGTCAGTCCGCCGGGGATCTAACCTGCGCATTTCTACAGTCATTCGCTCGAACGACTCAGAAAGCCCTAATTGTGCATTTCACGCCTTTTCATTGTTCGGCTTCGTTGCGCCTCTTAATTCCCCATTGTTAGTTTATGCGTTTGTCTGTCATCTTTCTCTCTTTCTCTCTCTTCTCTCTCTTCTCTCTCTCTCTCTCTCTCTCTCTCTCTCTCTCTATCTATCTATCTATCTATCTATCTATCTATCTATCTATCTCTCTTTCTCTCTCTCTCTCTCTATCTATCTATCTATCTACCTATCTATTTATCTATCTCTCTTTCTCTCTCTCTATCTATCTATCTATCTATCTATCTATCTATCTATCTATCTACCAATATCTATCTATCTATCTCTATCACTCACTCTATGTGTCAGTCTTCTTATACTATTCCTAGTTATGTCCCCTGTGCCTTTGCATTCCTCACCACAAAGAAAGCGACCAAGCAAACGCATTTCTCGTTGAGACCATTTGCACGCTTCAGTTGCCGGCCGACCTCCCTCTCGTGCTGAGTCTCCCACAGTCACTAGGAGTTTCAGCCGCATTTCATTCAAATTGCTGATAAAAGTAAAGGTCCCTCGCATGCCTGGGGATTTTTTGTGGCTGCAAGGACGTGAATGATAACAACAGAAGTGGAATGAACGTGCTTGTGAATGCAGTTGTTTGGACTCCTTTATTTTAGATCAGTCTTCCATCACTGACTTACTCCATACTTTTATCCCCGATTGCTTGTTCATTTATCTCTCAATTACAGATGCACGCTCGTTGACGCGTACATACACGCACGCACATGTGTGTGTACGAATGCATTTAAAAGAGAGAGGGACACACATAGACAAATACACACATGTTCATAAGTACACACTCGC
>NW_028234423.1:12403433-12405933 GCF_977035675.1 Penaeus japonicus | reverse complement strand
TAATGATGATATTGACAATCATGATATCAAAAATGATATCACAATTCATGATAAACATTTTTAATTATTGACGATAAGAAATATAATGATGTATACCAACAATGTGATCAATATTGATATTGATGATTATGATGATTAAACCACTGTTACTAATAACAGTACTGACAGCAAGGTTAACATCAAAATGAAAAGTGAAACAATGTGAAGCGCAAATGATCATTGCAAGGGAGCAAAAAGGCAATGTCTGGCGGTTGACCAATCACGGACGCCTTTTTACGGTGCCGTTTGCATGTATTTATTAGCCGTAACCTCGTGTTCATATTGCGTATCAGGAGTAAGTCATAAAAGTTGCAACAGTCTCGCCGTTCCATAAGGAGCTTGGGATTTCCCGGGCTTGCAGCTTGGAGATTTTAGTTCCCTTGCAAGTTGAACGAAGGTATCTAAGCAGCAGATAATTTGATAATTGTAGTAATTATGATAATGATAATGACTATAGTAATGGTGGTGATAAAGATTATAAAAAATGAAGATAATGATAATAGCATGAATAATAATCCTGATAATAGTAATGATAATAACAATGATGGCGATAACAACGATGATGATAACAATGAAGATGATAACAATGATGATAATAACAATGAATATGATAATAATGATGATGATAACAATGAAAATGATAACAATGAAGACGATAAAAATGATGATGATAACAATGATGATGATAACAATGAAGATGATAACATTGATGATGATAACAATGAAAATGATAACAATGAAGACGATAACAATGATGATGATAACAACGATGATGATAACAATGAAGATGATAACAATGATGATGATACCAATGAAAATGATAACAATGAAGACGATAACCATGATGATGATAACATTGATGATGATAACAATGAAGATGATAACAACGATGGTGATAACAATGAAGATGATAACAACGATGGTGATAACAATGAAGATGATAACAATGAAGATGATAACAACGATGGTGATAACAATGAAGATGATAACAATGAAGATGATAACAACGATGGTGATAACAATGAAGATGATAACAATGAAGATGATAACAATGAAGATGATAACAACGATGGTGATAACAATGAAGATGATAACAACGATGGTGATAACAATGAAGATGATAACAACGATGGTGATAACAATGAAGATGATAACAATGAAGATGATAACGATGATGATAACAATGAAGATGATAACAATGATTATGATAACAACGAAGATGATAACAATGAAGATGATAACAACGATGGTGATAACAATGAAGATGATAACAACGATGGTGATAACAATGAAGATGATAACAATGAAGATGATAACAAAGATGATAACAATGAAGATGATAACAATGAAGATGATAACAATGAAGATGATAACAATGAAGATGATGTTATCATCATGATAACAATGATTATGATAACAACGAAGATGATAACAATGATGGTAATAACAATAATGATGATAACAATGAAGATGATAACAATGAAGATGATAACAACGATGGTGATAACAATGAAGATGATAACAACGATGGTGATAACAATGAAGATGATAACAACGATGGTGATAACAATGAAGATGATAACAACGATGGTGATAACAATGAAGATGATAACAACGATGGTGATAACAATGAAGATGATAACGAAGATGATAACAATGAAGATGATAACAATGAAGATGATAACAATGATTATGATAACAACGAAGATGATAACAATGAAGATAATAACAACGATGGTGATAACAATGAAGATGATAACAACGATGGTGATAACAATGAAGATGATAACAACGATGGTGATAGCAATGAAGGTGATAACAATGAAGATGATAACGATGATTATGATAACAACGAAGATGATAACAATGAAGGCGATAAAAATGATGATAACAATGATGATGATAACAATGATGATGATAACAATGAAGAGGATAACAATGATGATGATAACAATAATGATGATAACAATGAAGATGATAACAATGAAGATGATAACAATGAAGATGATAACAATGATGATGATAACAATGAAGATGATAACAATGATGGTAATAACAATAATGATGATAACAATGATGATGATAACAATGAAGATGATAACAATGAAGAGGATAACAATGATGATGATAACTATGAAGAGGATAACAATGAAGGTGATAACAATGAAGATGATAACAATGAAGATGATAACAATGATGGTAATAACAATAATGATGATAACAATGATGATGATAACAATGAAGATGATAACAATGAAGAGGATAACAATGATGATGATAACAATGATGATGATAACAATGAAGATGATAACAATGATGATGATAACAATGAAGATGATAACAATGATGATGATAACAATGAAGATGATAACAATGAAGAGGATAACAATGATGATGATAACTATGAAGAGGATAACAATGAAGGTGATAACAATGAAGATGATAACAATGAAGATGATAA
>NW_028234423.1:12388433-12390933 GCF_977035675.1 Penaeus japonicus | reverse complement strand
TTTATATATATGTATGTATGTATGTATATATATACATATATATACATATGTATATATATTATATATGAATATATATATGTGTGTGTGTGTCTGTGTGTGTCTGTGTCTGTGTGTGTGTATCTGTGTGTATGTGGACTGATGTGTAACTTCGTATTTTCTGCAGAAGAGGACAATATATCTTGGATGAAAGACTATCATTACCGTAATTATCATCCGAAATTACTACTCTTTCGATGTCATACTCTTTTGAAGAGTGAGATCCTTGTAAGAAATAGTCGTGAAAGACAAAGTACATGCACTTTGACATAATTCCTTGTTTAACGTATCGTAGTTTCAATCCGGAAACAAGTATATGGGAGATTCAATGCTGTCTGCAACATTCCATTTTGAAGAACATAAAAATGAAGGACAAAAAGCAAGTTATCTCACGCAACCTTGTAAAACCCACAAGGATCCACACACGTGCTACAGGTCCTCCCTCTCTGCCACTTCCTTTGAGTTTCCCGTGAAAGGCCGTTTTCTTTCTTCACAGCGAGAGAAGAAAATGCACGATTTGGGAGCCAATGCATGGCACGGCCTCCACGTCTCTTTATGATTATTATTTTAACATAACCATTGTTATCATTATCATTCCTATCATTATCAGGGCTGGCCTTATGTCAATTAGACCAGTTGCTCCCAACAGGCCCCAGCGCTTGAATGTAATATATTTACTCGCATTCATTTTTAAATGGATATTCCGATTGCTTTTCATTCTACCAAGATACTTGATTTTGGACCACCCAAATTGCTCCCAAATGGACCCCTCACCCCTACGGCCAGCCCTGGTCTTTGTTTCATTATCACTTTTATTCATCTTACTAATATAATAATCATCATTATCACCCTTGTTATTTCTATTATTACTATCATTTTTATTATTATCATTATCATTATTATTAGCATTATTATTGTCATCATCATTATTATCATTACCATTATCATCATTATTGTCATTATTATTATTATTACCATTATCATCATCATTACCATTATCATCGTTATTGTTATTATTGTCATTGCCATCATCATCATATTTTTTACTATCATTATCACTGATATTACTATTGTTATTCTATTATCATTATTATCACTATCATTATTATTATTGTCATCCTTACTGTTATCCTTATTACTTCTATAATTATCATCATAATTTTTCTTATCGTTATCACCATTGTCATTATTATTACCATTATTATTGTTATAATCATTATCATAGTTATTATGATGATCACTATCGTCATTATCAATATTATTATTAATATCAGTATCATTTCATTATCATCATTATCATTATTATTATTAGCATTAGCATTATTGTCCTCATAATTTTCTCTAAGATTACAATGATAATAATCATCATCACTATCATTATTATTATTATTTCTATTAGCACTATTACTATCACTATAATCATTATCATCATGATTATCCTTTTTATCCTTATCATTATCATTACCGTCATTATCATCATTATAATCATTACTGATAATATAATTGTGATCATTGTAATGATTATCAATGATATCATTATTGTTTTCTTTCTTACCATTACTGTTATCAGTATTAATTTGAGCATCCTTATTTTTCGTACCATTATCATCATTACCATTATTACTAATATTATCATAAATACTTGTCTAATGTCCAATATTGTTATCATGCTCTCCATTACTTTTACCATTATTGATTTTGCAATGGCTGCTAGCCAGACGTAAAGCTGCACAGAAGTGAGGCGCGTATGAGGAAAATCCTGTCTTTAAATGATGCGAAAGTTGAAACCCTTTAAGTTTATATTTCCATGTTTTTTAGTATTCCTTAATACTCATTGATTTGTTCTGCTAAGGTCGAAAAGGCCCTTTTCTTTCGTGATAAGGGACAGCGGATTCAAGATACCAGGAAGTACTGCAATGACTTGCAATCCGATTACCAGTAGCCTTCCTCTGCGCTGTGATTTGTGGGAGACACTTCTGGGAGTCGCTGCGCTGCATTGCATGGGAGTCATGGCGGTGACTTTTTCAAAGGCAGTGACTCTCGAGAAGGAATCGCCATCATGGACAGCTGCGACACGGTTACTCTCAATAAATTGTGTTGAAGCCAAATTTATCGGCAAATGCTGAGGCGAGCCAGTGTAAAAAGTCAGCGGATTGCTGCTCGAAAAGTAAATAGAAACAGATATTGCAACAATAAAACCATATGCCAAGGTTTTATCGTTTATAAGCATGATGTGAGAGTCTACAATGTTTTCGTAAAGGACAACCAGACAATCATTAGAGAATTCGAAAAAAAAGACTTTTTCGTGTTTTGTTTCTGAGAAGGTGTGTCAAAGGTCGTTATAATCGTTCATTATAATTATCGTAGATATTAAGATAACTATAAACGATAAAATGATGGAATAGATCTTGATAATAATGCGAGCAATATTATTCAAAGATTAAAACTGAAAAGTCAAAATGCG
>NW_028234423.1:12373433-12375933 GCF_977035675.1 Penaeus japonicus | reverse complement strand
CTCCTGACCAGTAGCCCACGAGTGAACCAGTTAAACGTCGAATCTCTGTTCATCAACGTCCCGTTTGATGTCTTTGCCTTACTACAGAGGACTCTTCTTCCAGAGAATCCTCATCTTCCGCTGCCTACTGACGTATTCCTTCAGCTGATCCTTCTGTGTGTGGATTCCAACTCTTTCGCAGGACGTTTCAACTCGCAGGCCTTCGGCATTGTTGTGAGCTCTCCTCTCATGGATTACTAATCTTTGTACTTCAGGGAGTACTCCGAGGTGGAGCTTTTTACTTTCATCTCCCTTTGTCCTCCAAAATGGTCGAATTATACCAACGTCTTTGTGCTGTAGCCCCATGAACCTGCTGTCTTCCCGGACTTCCTGGAGAAGCTGAATTCTCTCTCTCCTTCCATACGTTTCAATGTGGAGACCAGCTCTCCTTTCGGTCTTGCAGTGCACGGTAAACCCATATACCAGTGATTCCCACAGTGTGTGCCGCGGTGCACTAGTGTGCCGCCATTATCTCCTTGGTGTGCCGCGAAAATAATATAATTTTGCTAGATTTCGAGAATTCCTCACACTGATCAGCGAGGATAAGTCTAAGACTATATTCTAAGACTATATATGTATATATATATATATATATATATATATATATATATATATATATATATATATATATATATATGTATATTATATATACATATATATATACTGTATATATATTCATATATATATATTATATATATATATATATATATATATATATATATATATATATATATATATATATATATATATATATATCAAAGGGCAGGTGTGCCGCTAAAATATTGGTTGTCTCTTAGTGTGCCGTCATACTAAATAGTTAGAAAACCACTGGTATATACAGTGAGATGCGTGCACGCTTCACCATCCCCTCCATGTTAGAGAGGTGTCGTTATCTTTGAATGGTGAGATCGATTTTTTTCGTCGATCCATCAGCAAGCACGGCTCGCTGATGGATCGGCTTACCCTCGTACTGTGCCCGACACCACGCTTTCAAACGCCTATCATGCCTTTTCCCAGAGACTCATCGACTGCCCATTCTCCGCCTGCCATAGCATGTCTATGTATATACAATATATATTTATATGTATATACAATATATATGTATAAGTGTATTCAATTTATATGTATATGTATATGTAATACAGTATATATATGTATGTATATATATATATATATATATATATATATATATATATATATACACATACAATATATATATATATATACACATACAATATATAGGTATACGTATATACAATATATATGGATATGTATATACAACATATATATGTATATGTATATACAATATGTCTATGTATATATTAATATATATATACACAAATATATTTATGTATATATATACAAAATATATATGTATATGCATATGTATATACGATATGTATGTATTTGCATGTACAGTATATGGATACACAAGTACAAACCAACACACACATACTACACATGTAATATCCTAAGAGGGGAATTCTGATTGCGTTTTCCTGTGCATATACTTCATAAAAGATATCTTCTAGAGACACACAAACTCCATGATGTCTCATGGAATGGTGTTGTTATATTAAAAGGATTCGACAATCTTGATCTTGCATAAAACAATGTATATTATCTAAAAAGGCATTTTCCATGGAATGAAAATATCAATGACGTCTCTCTGGTTTAATAGAAAAGTAACAGCATTAATGAATTGCATTTTAACCCTACAAAGAAATCTGTCTTCATTTTCCATAGTCTCCCTCCCCTGAGCTACCACCGAAGCCTCCGCCAGAACCCCTTCCTTGTCTTCCAAAGCCTCCCTTGGAACCACCACTGTATCCATCCGAAGAACCGCTTCCGAAACCTCCACTGGAACCATCTGCGTGTCCACCTCCGAAGCCTTCACTAGAACCACCTGCGTGTCCACCTCCAAAGCCTCCACTATATCCACCCGAGGAACCGCCTCCACTGGAACCGCCTCTATGTCCACCTCCGAAGCCTCCACTGGAACCACCGCTATATCCACCCGAGGAACCGCCTCCAAAGCCTCCACTGGAACCGCCTCCGTGTCCACCTCCGAAGCCTCCACTAGAACCACTGCTATATCCACCCGAGGAACCATCTCCAAAGCCTCCACTGGAACCGCCTCTGTGTCCACCTCCGAAGCCTCCACCGGAACCGCCTCCATGTCCACCTCCGAAGCCTCCACTGGAACCGCCACCGTATCGCCTCCAGATCCACCTCCGAAGCCTCCGCCAGATGAACCTTTAGGTCCTCCAAGATTGAAGTTGATGGTTGCAGTGGCTCCTCCTGAGCCAAAGCCTCCTCTTCCTCCTCCTCCTCCTCCAGATCCGTATCCTCCACCTCCTCCTCCACCGAAGGATCCTCCTACGCCTCCGCTGATGCCATGTCCTCCTCCCACACCGAAGGATCCTCCTCCTCCTCCGCCAGAGCCGTATGTTCCACCTCC
>NW_028234423.1:12358433-12360933 GCF_977035675.1 Penaeus japonicus | reverse complement strand
CGTGATGCGGGAACGGCTAAGGGATGCCCAAAAAAGGATCCCGTTCACTCCCCTGAACAAAAAATGAAGCAAAGATCCTGGACACTGGAAAATGGTAGCGGGCAAAGGTCCAGGATCTTAGTGGATTTGTATATGTACCCCGGGCAGAATGATATTGGAAAAGTCCTTGTGGCTCAGCCTAGTATTAAAAACACGAGATAAAAGAAAAGGAAATGAAAATGAACTTATAAAACTGTGTTTAAGGCACCAAAGTAAAAGGCAAACAAATGCTACGTTAAGGAAAAAAACACGAAAATCAACATAAAATTAAAATCTTAAAATGACGCTAAAAAAAAAAAAAAAAAAAAAAAAGTCTAAAATAAGATATGGAAAGCCGAATCCTGAAGGGTTTCGGTGTACAATCCAACTAAAAGACTTAAGAAAACAATGAAAACATGACAAAAACACATAATAAAAAAATAAAAAAATAAAAAAATAAAACATCCAGCAAATGACCTAGGCAAGTAACGAGAAGTTTGTTCAGTACAACCTTTGTTCTCGTACCGTCTCAGGCTGAGGTAAATCCAGAGGAGGTAACACAAACACGATTGCAGACAGTTTTTTTGTTTGTTTTTTTCGGCCGTTTTATATTTATACAAGAGTGCGTATGAGGATCACGCTCATCAGTTGGACATATATTGAATAATACAAAAATAATTAAAATGTGAAAAATATATATAACAGACACTAAAATATGAAAAGCATAATTAATCACAGAAATAATTAAAACCATTGTTAAATCAAACATTGAAGAAAAAAACTCATGACTTTACTAAAAAGAACGATACCAGTGATGTAAAACAAAAATAAAATCAATCAAAAGATAAGATCACAATGATAAAAATTTATAAATAAAAAAAAAATAAACACCACGCAACTGGGCTGGATAATTATTAAAATCCCTCATGCACATATAAGAGCAGTAAAAAAAAAATAAAAAAAGGATACGTAAAATAAAAATTCACAAAGAGAACAATAAAAAAGATTACCAAAATCGTTAAAACCACTGAATAAAACAATATAGATGCCAACTTTTACAAAATTAAACAAATAAAGGACAAGCAATTAACTAAAAGAACAAAGCGAAATATCTTGAAAACGTAAGTCGCAAAGCTTAGAAAACAAAAATAAAAAGGGTAACTTAACTAAAAGGAAAAGGGTGGGGATACTTAACAACGAGCTGGGGTAACTAAAACAAAGACAAAAATGAAATAGTGTTCCCACGGAAAAGGATACCGTCTGGATACCCCGTCTGGATTCTCCTGCTTCTCTGAAAAACGAGGTTGGAAGAACCTCCACAGTATATACACAATAATTCTATTGATCTTCATCAGAATAAGGATATTTTCCAACATCAAAGCAATGGTTTTCTCCATGGAATGAAAATATCAATGATGACTCTCTGATTTAATATATAAATAACAGCATTAAGGAAATACATTTTGGAAAGAAATCCCTCATCATTTGCCATAGCCTCCTCCTGAGCTGCCAGCGAAGCCTCCGCCAGAACCGCCTCCGAAGCCTCCACTGGAACCGCCTCCATGTCCACCTCCGAAGCCTCCACTTGAACCACCACTGTATCCACCCGAGGAACCGCCTCCGAAGCCTCCACTGGAACCGCCTCCGAAGCCTCCACTGGAACCACCACTGTATCCACCCGAGGAACCGCCTCCGAAGCCTCCACTGGAACTGCCTCCGAAGCCTTCACTGGAACCACCTCCATGTCCACCTCCGAAGCCTCCACTGGAACCACCACTGTATCCACCCGAGGAACCACCTCCAAAGCCTCCACTGGAACCACCTCCGAAGCCTCCACTGGAACCACCTCTGTATCCACCCGAGGAACTGCCTCCAAAGCTTCCACTGGAACCGCCTCCGTGTCCACCTCCGAAGCCTCCACTGGAACCGCCTCCATGTCCACCTCCGAAGCCTCCACTGGAACCGCCACCGTATCCACCTCCAGATCCACCTCCGAAGCCTCCACTGGAACCGCCTCCATGTCCACCTCCGAAGCCTCCACTGGAACCGCCACCGTATCCGCCACCAGATCCACCTCCGAAGCCTCCACTGGAACCGCCTCCATGTCCACCTCCGAAGCCTCCACTGGAACCGCCTCCATGTCCACCGAAGCCTCCACTTGAACCGCCTCCAGATCCACCTCCGAAACCTCCACTGGAACCGCCTCCATGTCCACCTCCGAAGCCTCCACTGGAACCACCGCTATAACCACCCGAGGAACCGCCTCCAAAGCCTCCACTGGAACCGCCACCGTATCCGCCTCCAGATCCACCTCCGAAGCCTCCACTCGAACCGCCTCCATGTCCACCTCCGAAGCCTCCACTGGAACCGCCTCCATGTCCACCTCCGAAGCCTCCACTGGAACCGCCACCGTATCCGCCTCCAGATCCACCTCCGAAGCCTCCGCCAGATGAACCTTTAGGTCCTCCAAGATTGAAGTTGA
>NW_028234423.1:12323433-12330933 GCF_977035675.1 Penaeus japonicus | reverse complement strand
GATTAGACCAAGAAGTGAAAGAAACTTAAATTGAAAAAAATACAATGTAGAAAAAGCATTTTGCATACCAAAATGTGAAAATGTTTACTTAAGCAGTAGAACAGAAGGCTAAAGAGCTAAGAATAGAAGACCAAGCAAATATAACAGAACGTCCTGAAAGCCACAGTCAGGAGTAGAATTAAACCAATTAGAAAAAGAGGTTAGTGACTGTGCCATATGAGTGGAAAAAATCACCACACTTAAAATGTGGGATGAGACATGTGAACAGCGAATGTATGAAAAAAAAAATTGAGTAAATATACATACTGAAAAAATGTAAGAAATAAAAGGAGAGAGAATATAACCTTAAAAGGCCAACAAGATTTCATGATTCAGTGGTAAAGGGAGATAAAATGAATGAATAAATAAAATATTAAAATAAAATAAAATAAAAATAAAAGATAAAATCTGTGAAACATGAGCAAAAAGAAAAAAATAGATTAAAAGGTATCGCAGGTTGTTAAGTACGAATGTAAGGAAGAAAAGAAGCTTTTGCAAGAAAGTAAGAATGTAACGGCGAAGGCAAACAATGACCAAGTAAAAGAAAGGCGTCAGTTCACTAACCCAAAATGAATTAAACTCTTTCCTGAGATTGCGGAGCAGAACAAAGATACGCAAATCACTGGCGGGTTATCAGTTATTAAAAAAAAATCAGAAGCAAGAAACAAGCTATGAAAGAACTAGAAGATGAAAGATGACTCATTCAGAGTAAACAGATTGTTCATTTGCAATGTAGAGGAAACGGAGGGAGATAACCCTGAAAAGAGAAAAGTGATGATAGCATGAATTAAAGTGGAGAGCTTATATCTGAATGTGTGCCACATATGCTGGCGGATGATTTGTATGGCGTAGCCCGTCTGGAATGTTTTTTTGTTTTTTTTTCTTAAATCAATACGGCGAGGTGTTATGTTATTTATATATATATATATATATATATATATATATATATATATATATATATATATATATATATATATATATGTATGTATGTATGTATCTATCTATCTATCTCTCTCTATATATATATCATACCCACACACTACCCCAAATAAAAGAGAAAACAAACGAATATAGGAAGCCCCTGTGTATGGCATTCGTAGATTATGAAAAGGCATTCGATGCGGTACAGATATCTGCAGTACTAGATGCAATTCGTAAACAAGTAGAGGAAATAGATTGCAGATTATTAGAGGATATATATAGAGATGGTACAGCGACCATCAAAATACACGCAGAAACCCATAAAATACCAATAAAAAAGGGTGTTAGGCAGGGAGACACCATCTCACCGAAGCTGTTTACAGCTTGCTTGGAGGAAGTATTCAAGAAGTTAGATTGGAAGGAGAAAGGGATTAAAATAGGGAATGAGCACTTAAGCAATCTAAGATTTGCAGATGACATTGTTCTTTTCGGCGAGTCAGCAGATGAACTACAACAATTACTAAGCGATTTAAATAAGGAAAGTCTGAAGATCGGCCTTAAAATGAACATGAAAAAGAATAAAGTCATGTTCAACAGTCGAACCCCAGTTAAGCAAATACAAATACTGGGGCGAGGTACTAGAAGCAGTGAACGAGTATGTATACCTAGGGCAACTCATCAAGACGAGTACATCCTGCGATGCCGAGATAAGACGGCGAATCAGGCTAGGTTGAAGTGCCTTCGGTATACATAGTAATATATTACGAGGTCGTCTGCCACTATGTCTAAAGAGAAAGATTTTTGACCAATGTGTCCTCCCCGTCATGACATATGGGTCTGAAACATGGACTACGACCAAGGCACTCAAGAGGAAATTAGCAAGTGCTCAAAGAGGAATGCAAAGGCTTATGCTAGGAGTTAGCTTAAGAGACAAGAAAAGAGCCACATGGATCAGGCAACAAACAAAAGTAGAAGATATACTCAAGAGCATTAAAAAGAAAAAGTGGCAGTGGGCTGGACATATATATCGCAGACAGGACAACAGGTGGACAAAGAAAACAACAGAATGGGAAATACACAACACAGTGAGACCAAGGGCAAGACCAATGACTAGATGGTGGGATGAAATAGCGAATTTCGCAGGAATAAACTGGAATCAGAGGACACAAGACTGGAATGACTGGAAAAGATTGAGAGAGGCCTATGTCCTGCTGTGGAATGATACAGGCTGATCATGATATATATATATATATCAAAATAGCTTTAATTTTGTAAATCATCTAAGTAATATCTCCATATAGTTTAGAATTCTCTAGATTTAATCGGACATATCCACTGACAGACACATATTTACTCTGAATTCATTATTTAATCGAAAACATGATTCTGATTCGATCCTCGCTGTCTAGCAAACGCAATTAGCTTTAACTTAGTTTGCTAAATTGCCAAGCTACCTAAAGAAAGGCTTAATATCTGTATTAAGTCCAAGGGATCTTTAGTCAGTTACATCATGTCAGTTAGAAATGAAGGTCACTTCAGTTTCATGTCAGGTGCAAAGGAGGGTCACACTCAGTTTCATGTCAGGTGCAAAAAAGGGTCACCTCAATTTAGCCAGGCTTACGAGTAAAGCTTATGCATGTCTTTGACCGAAAATGAGGTTATTTCGTTATTTTTTTCAATGATTGTTCTTGAGTCTACACACACACACGCACACACACACACACATACATATATACATACATATATATATATATATATATATATATATATATATATATATATATATATGCATATATATATATTTATTTATATATATGTATATATGTGTATATATATATATATATATATATATATATATATATATATATATATATATATGTACATAAATATATGTATGTGTATGTAATGATATAGATATACCTATAGATAGATTCTATTTCTTTTTTCTTTTTTTCGGGGGGGGGGGTTTGTTTGTTTGTTTTTTTTTTCAATTCCTATCTTCCGGGACGACGTGTCATCCCTGATTAAATGCGGAAATGATAAGGCCGTGGCGATCCACTTACAAAGGGGCGTGATGCTGCTGCCTCGGTCTGTTAGTAGAAGCTTCGAGATTGGTGATCTACTACATTATGTTTTTTTCTTTCTCTTTCTTAATTTCTCTCTTTCTTTCTCTCACTCTATCTTTTTCCCTCTCTTTATTGCTTGTTTGATTTAAATATTTGAGTTTTATTTTATATCTATATAATAACTTTTCTGCATGTGTTAGATTTCTACAATTTAGCATTCGTACTAGTAACAAATTTCCTTCTATTTCTATGAATAAACACCAAACTATGTGACTACGCTAATGTGTTCCCATGTGTCCGCATGGCTCATGTGTATCTCACGTCTGTGTGGTTTAAATCAACTGATGAAGTCGATTGGGAAAAGGCTCTGCCATCTTGAATGCATGCAATGGTCTGCTATAGTTTCAATTACTATGAACGGAATCCGTACTTTGACAGTAAATGAGTACTTATACTTATGGGCGCCTCTATCGAGAAAGGATTCGGGGGAATAACACCTAGAAACACATTGAATAATTTATTGTTAAAAATATCATGTATGGCATCGTCTCGTAGAAAATGATTTTTTAAGAACAACCTGACTTCAAGAGAAACTACCAGACTAACGGCATCATTTGCTATAGCCGCCTCCGTTGGAACCGCCGTTGCCTCCGTTACTTCCACCGTTGGAACCGCCATAACCACCGCCGTTGCCTCCGTTATTTCCTCCGTTGAAGCCTCCGCTGGAACCGCCATAGCCACCGCCGTTGCCTCCGTTATTTCCTCCGTTGAAGCCTCCGCTGGAACCGCCATAGCCACCGCCGTTGCCTCCGTTATTTCCTCCGTTGGAACCGCCATAGCCACCGCCGTTGCCTCCGTTATTTCCTCCGTTGAAGCCTCCGCTGGAACCGCCATGGCCACCGCCGTTGCCTCCGTTATTTCCACCGTTGGAACCGCCATAGCCACCGCCATTGCCTCCATTATTTCCACTGTTGGAACCGCCATAGCCTCCACCGTTCCCACCTCCATTACCGTTGCCTTGTGGAGCGCCGAGGTGGAAGCTAACCGTTGCTTTGGCTACACCATTCTGGTTGCCATTGCCGGAGCCTCCGTTAGAGCCATCGTAGCCCCCACCCCCATTGCCTCTATTTCCCCCTCCGTTGGAACCGTACCCGGCACTGTTGCCTCCGTTTCCTCTTCCGTTTCCTCCATTTCCCCCTCCGTTAGAACCATATCCGCCACCATTGCCTCCGTTTCCCCTCCCGTTGCCTCCATTTCCGCCGCTGTTGAAACCGTGACCACCACCGTTGCCTCCATTTCCCCCACCATTAGAACCGTATCTGCCTCCGTTTCCTCCTCCGTTACCACCATTTCCGCCTCCGTTGGAACCATAACCACCTCCACTGCCTCTGTTTCCCCCTCCGTTGCCTCCGAAGGAACCCTGGCCTCCAGTTCCTCCTGAAGAGCCGTAGCCTCCATTGCCTCCAGTCTGGCCGCCGCCTCCAACCCCTGAGGAGCCGTATCCTCCATTGCCTCCTCCGCCTCCGTTGCTTCCGCCGCCGAAGGAGCCGGGCATCGCCCAGCCGGAGGTCGTCACGACCGCCACAAACGCCACGACAATGATCAGCTTCTGTGGACGAGAAGTAGTCCATTAGGATTACCTGTTCGTAAGTATTTATGATCAACCCTTTCAGAAGCTGATTTACAAAAAACACTCAATTGCCTTATTTGATTCACTAAGTAATACTGATTATTCAATGTCCTTGCAATAGCCCCATCTTTGCATTATGCAGAAATGGCCATTCTGTCAAATACGGTGCGAATATCAGATGCAATTCTAATCTATTCTTCACTCAGTAAGAATTCGGAAATCAGGCAATGCGATCAACTTACCATAGTGTTGTTGACTGCACTGCAGCAGATTGCTTACTTGCTGATGAGACTTGCTGAAGCGAGCTTTTATAACAATCATAGACCACCATTCACACCTCATTTCTCTCTCCCATTTATGTAATATATTTCTGTAATCTTGCAATATATGTATATACTGGAATAGAAATTTGCTATATGATGGTGTCAAGATATATTGTACTTGATTGATTATGATATATGATATAAGATCAATATGTTAAACTTGTATCAGAATGGAATGCATTACATTTTCAGCTTTACGGGAATAAACAATATGGACGGGAAAGAAGATTCAAGTCGTATATAAGAATCAATAAAACCCACAAAATTTTCACAAGATTTTCCCTGTACGACCCAACAAAAGACTTGGCCCTCTGCAACATATATATATATATATATATATATATATATATATATATATATATATATATATATATATATATAAACAAACACACACATACACATACACGCACTCACACATGTATGTGTGTATATATATATATATATATATATTATATATATATATATATATATATATATACATACATATCTATATGAAATACATATGTATATATATATATATATATATATATATATATATATATATATATATATATATATATATATATACATATATACATATGTATGTAAATACATATGTATAATATATATATATATATATATATATATATATATATATATATATATATATATATATATATATATATAAACTACAGACCATATCTACACATTAACCCAAATTAAAGAGAAAACTAACGAATATAGGAAGCCCCTGTATATGGCATTCGTAGATTATGAAAAGGCATTCGATGCGGTACAGATATTTGCAGTACTAGATGCAATTCATAAACAAGGAGTAGAGGAAATATATTGCAGATTATTAGAGGATATATATAGATGGAACAGCGACCATCGAAATGCACGCAGAAACCAATAAAACACCAGAAAAAAGGGTGTTAGGCAGGGAGACACCATGTCACCGAAGCTGTTTACAGCTTGCTTGGAGGAAGTATTCAAGAAGTTAGATTGGAAGGAGAAAGAGATTAAAATAGGGAATGAGCACTTAAGCAATTTAAGATTTGCAGATGACATTGTTCTTTTCGGCGACTCAGCAGATGAACTACAACAATTACTAAGCGATTTAAATAGGGAAAGTCTGAAGATTGGCCTTAAAATGAACATGAAAAAGAATAAAGTCATGTTCAACAGTCGAACCCCAGTTAAGCAAATACAAATACTGGGGCGAGGTACTAGAAGCAGTGAACGAGTATGTATACCTAGGGCAACTCATCAAGACGAGTACAACCTGCGATGCCGAGATAAGACAGCGAATCAGGCTCGGTTGGAGTGCCTTCGGTACACATAGTAATATATTACGAGGTCGTCTGCCACTATGTCTAAAGAGAAAGATTTTTGACCAATGTGTCCTCCCTGTCATGACATATGGATCAGAAACATGGACTACGACCAAAGCACTCAAGAGGAAATTAGTAAGTGCTCAAAGAGGAATGCAAAGGCTTATGCTAGGAGTTAGCTTAAGAGACAAGAAAAGAGCCACATGGATCAGGCCACAAACAAAGGTAGAGAATATACTCAAGAGCATTAAAAAGCAAAAATGGCAGTGGGCTGGACATATATATTGTAGACAGGACAACAGGTGGACAAAGAAAACAACAGAATGGGAAATACACGACACGATAAGACCAAGGGCAAGACAAATGACTAGATGGTGGGATGAAATAGCGAATTTCGCAGGAGTAAACTGGAATCAGAGGACACAAGACCTGAATGATTGGAAAAGATTGAGAGAGGCCAACGTCCTGCAATGGAATAATACAGGCAGATGATGATGATGATATATATATATATGAATATATATATATATATATATATATATATATATATATATATATATATATATATATATATATATATATATATATATATATATATATATATATGCATATGTACATATATGTATGTATGTGTATGTAATGGTATAGATGTACCTATAGATAGATTCATTATTTTGGGGGGAGATTTGTTTTTGTTCGTTTTTCTTTTACTTCATTTCCTATCTTCCGAGACGACGTGTCATCCCTTATCAGATGCGGAAATGACAAAGGCGTGGCGCCACGCTCCACTTACAAAGGGACGTGATGTTGCTGCCTTAGTCTGTTAGTAGAAGCTTCAAGATTGGTGATCTACTATACGATTGTTTTTCTTTCTTTTTTCTTAATTTCTCTCTTTCTTTCTCTCACTCTATCTCTTTCTCTCTCTTTATTGCTCGTTTGATTTAAATATTTGAGTTTTATTTTATATCTAGATAATAACTTTTCTGCATGTGTTATATTTCTACATTTTAGCTTTCGTACTAGTAACAAATTTCCTTCTATTTCTAGGAATAAACACCAAACTATGTGACTACACTAATGTGTTCCCATGTGTCCGCATGGCTCATGTGTATCTCACGTCTGTGTGGTTTAAATCAACTGATGAAGTCGATTGGGAAAAGGCTCTGCCATCTTGAATGCATGCAATGGTCTGCTATAGTTTCAATTAC
>NW_028234423.1:12263433-12268433 GCF_977035675.1 Penaeus japonicus | reverse complement strand
CTGTTGCTGAACTTGTCGTCCATGTAGCAAGTTTCCAGCATATCTGCGATGTTTGTTCGGTTCAGACTAGCGATTGAACCCCTATTAGACTAGCTCCGCTCTATCGCTGAAACCTACCAATGGTTTCAGAATCAGTTCGTCTCCATGGCCCCAGGATTTTCCCAGTGCAATTTTCTTTTTCATCTGGACAACAAACTTGCCCTTCGCGTACAGTCTTCCTTCTTATATCACTCCCTATGGAGCCTATTCTATAATCCCTGTTTCCACTACAGCCACCAATACAGGTTGCATTCAATTATATGAAGTAGTATCTTTGCAGTATCTCAAGTTCGATGACCTTGCATGCGAATTTCTGCTTCAAAGACGTCCCACGAGACACCACTTTCGATATCCACAATGTACAAAGTACCCCAAGGATAGATGCCTCACCGGATCTTCATTAATTAATGGCGGTCTCCGTGCACCCCAGACATAAAGACCCTAATCTCGTTAACAGCCGAAGAACCACAAAAAAAGCAGGCAAAACATCATGTGGGGGGGGAGGGGCATGTGTGCGAGCAGATTTATACACTGCTCTTGATATAATAGCAACATGCATATATACATATATATATATATATATATATATATATATATATATATCATTATCAGCCTGTATCAGTCCACTGCAGGACGTAGGCCTCTCTCAATCTTTTCCAGTCATTCCGGTCTTGTGTCCTCTGATTCCAGTTTACTCCTGCGAATTTTGCTATTTAATCCCGCCATCTAGTCATTGGTCTTGCCCTGGGTCTCTTTGTGTCGTGTATTACCCATTCTGTTGTTTTCTTTGTCCACCTGTTGTCCTGTCTCCGATATATGTGTCCAGCCCACTGCCACTTTTTCTTCTTGATGGTCTTGAGTATATCCTCTACTTTTGTTTGCTGCCTGATCCATGTGGCCCTTTTCTTGTCTCTTAAGCTAACTCCTAGCATAAGCCTTTCCATTCTTCTTCGAGTGCCTTGGTCGTAGTCCATGTCTCTGATCCATATGTCATGACGGGGAGGACGCATTGGTCAAAAATCTTTCTCTTTAGACATAGTGGCAGACTACTTCGTAATATATTACTATGTTTACCGAAGACACTCCAACCTAGCCTGATTCGCCGTTTTATCTCGGCTTCGCAGGATGTACTCGACTGAATGAGTTGCCCTAGGTATACATACTCGTTCACTGCTTCTAGTACCTCGCCCTGTATTTGTATTTGCTTAACTGGGGTTCGACTGTTGAACATGACTTTAGTCTTTTTCATGTTCATTTTAAGGCCAATCTTCAGGCTTTCCCTATTTAAATCGCTTAGTAATTGTTGTAGTTCATCTGGTGACTCGCCGAAAAGAACAATGTCATCTGCAAATCTTAAATTGCTTAAGTGCTCATTCCCTATTTTAATCCCGTTCTCCTTCCAATCTAACTTCTTGAATACTTCCTCCAAGCAAGCTGTAAACAGCTTCGGTGAGATGGTGTCGCCCTGCCTAACACCCTTTTTTATTGGTATTTTATTGGTTTCTGCGTGGATTTTGACGGTCGCTGTACCATCTCTATATATATCCTCTAATAATCTGCAGTATATTTCCTCTACTCCTTGTTTACGAATTGCATCCAGTACTGCAGATATCTGTACCGAGTCGAATGCCTTTTCATAATCTACGAATGCCATACACAGGGGCTTCCTATATTCGTTTGTTTTCTCCCTTATTTGAGCTAGTGTGTGGATATGGTCTGTAGTTGAGAATCCACTGCGGAACCTTGCCTGTTCCCTGGGTTGTTTTGAATCTAATGTATCGGTGGTACGGGCTGTGATGATTTTTGTGAACAGTTTATAGATTACTGAGAGGAGGCTTATAGGTCTGTAATTCTTTAAGTCTTTTGTGTCTCCCTTTTTGTGCAGAATTATTTTATGTTTTTTTTCCAGGCCGGAAATTTTACCGACGTTTAGTTATCTGTTATAAAGACGGGCTTGGCCAGCGCCGCTATCTCGCAATCTCTTGAATAAGTCTTGAATAAGATCTACACTAATGGTGTTTTTTCCTCTTTTCATGCTTTTTAGTGCCCTATTTACTTCATCTACCGTGATGTTTGGAACATCTCCAATTGTTGTGTTTGTCTCCGTATGTGGTTGGTCGTTTGAGTGGTATAGGTTGCGATAGAAGTCTTCTATTACTTTGATAATTTCATTTTTATTGTATGTCGCCTCTCCGTTGGGTTTCTATACTGCATACATTTGGTTTTTCCCTATTCCGAGCCTCCTCTTTGTTGCCTTAAGGCTGGTGCCGGCAAGCAGAGCTTCGTTTATTTTTCGTATGTTAAATTTGCGTACATCCTCTTTCTTATTCTTGTTTATCGTCTTAGTCAGCTCTGTTGATTCTATCTTGTCTCTGATTGATGTTATTTTCATTTCCCTACGCTGTTTCATAAGCTCTTTTGTCTCTACCGAAAGCTTACTGAACCTTTCTTTTTCGTCTTTACCCCCTATTTCAAGTGCAGCTTCCGTTAATATCTCACTGAATTGGTCGTTCATTTGGTCTATGTCAAGATCTTCTTCGAGAGCTGAGTATTTGTTTCGGATGTTGATACTGAATTCCGTCGCCCTATTCTTGATGTTGGTTAGATTAACGAGAGGCTTCTGTATGAGTTTATTTCGTTCCCTTCTCAGCTGTAACTTAACTCTACTCCTGACCAGTCTATGGTCGCTACCGACATTTACTTTATTGATAACGGTTACGTCTTGTACGATGTCACGCCTATTGGTGATTATGAAGTCAATTTCGTTTTTAATGCTGGATGGTGATTTCCATGTCCATTTCCTCCCGGGTCTCTATATAACAAATAACTGTGTGTGTAAATGTATATATGTATATATATATATAAATATATATATATATATATATATATATATATATATATATATATATATATATAATGTATGTATATATGTGTGTATGTATATATATATATATATATATATATATATATATATACATATATGTATATTTATATGTATATCTGTGTATAAATATATATATATATATATATATATATATATATATATATATATATATATATGTACACATATGAATATACATATGTACATACACATTCATATATACATATATACATATACATATATATAAATAAAATATATATATATGTATATATATTTATATATATACATATATATATATATATATATAAATATATATATATATATATATATATGTCATTATATATATATTTATATAATGTATGTATATATGTGTGTATGTATATATATATATATATATATATATATATATATATATATATATATATATATATATACATATATGTATGTATATATGTATATCTGTGTATAAATAAATATATATATATATAATATATATATATATATATATATATATATATATATATATATATGTATATGAATATACGTATATATATTATAATATATATATATATAATATATATATATATATATATATATATATATATATAATATATATATGTATACGTATATATATATATATATATATATATATATATATATATATATATATATATATTTATATATATATATCAATGTGTATATATATATATATATATATATATATATATATATATATAGAGAGAGAGAGAGAGAGAGAGAGAGAGAGAGAGAGAGAGAGAGAGAAATATATATATATATGTGTATATATATATATGTATGTATGTATGTATCTATGTATATATGTATGTTTATGTATATGTATGTGTGTATATATACATTTGATTCAGCCCTCGTTCTTTCACTACCACACGTTGGTGGTTCATCTGGTACTGTATGTAGCCATTTATCTAGTTTTCTTTTAAACACTTCTACACTACACTGATTTAGGTTTCTTATATCCTTCGGTATGCTATTAAACAATTTAGGTCCGTTTATTAGGAAACTTTGTTTTTGCATTTTTCTTAACAGGCATGTTTGTGCACTTATCCCAGTGCGATAGCATGTTCTTCCCTGCCTGGGGGAATGTCTTACCTTAATTCCCCCTCCTTCAACAGGTCTTGGATTTGGTGTTAAGTTTTCAATAATTTTCCACACATATATAATGAAGTATCTCTCTCTCCGCCTTTGTAGTGAGTACAGTCTTAGTTTTTTAGTCTTTCCCAATAGTTTAGACCCATCATATTATCTAACTTGCGTGTAAAGATTCTTTGGACTTGTTCTATCAACATTATATCTTTTGTAAGATTTGGGCTCCATACTTGGCACTGGTATTCTAATCTTGTGGTCACTAATGTTTTCCATAGTGGTAAAAGGTGTTCTGGGTCTCTTGTGTTAAAAGTCCTCATTACCCATCCACTCATAACTTTTCCTTTGTTGACAATCTGCTCTATATGGTGACTGAAACTCACGTCATTACTCATATAGAGTCCTAGATCTTTTACTACTTTTTTCTCCTCAATCTTCATCATCATATGATTTCAAATTTATCTGCATTTAATTTCATATTAGTATCATATGCCCACTTATAGATGGTATGTAGATCCTCGTTAAGTTTGTTTTCATTATCTTGTATATCTATGGGTGTACTTATTCTTGTATCATCTGCAAATTATGTTACTCTCGAGTGTTTCACACCATTATCAATGTCACCAATCATAATAAGGAATAACAAGGCACCCCACTCATAATAGTCGTTTCATTCGAGTAAAGCCCATTAATTTGTACTTTTTGTTTACAATTTATTAGGAAGTTGTAAATCCATCTTCCAGCTTTCCCGCCGATTCCAAGGTCTTTAATCTTATGTAGCAGAATGCCGTGATCTACTTTGTCAAAAGCTTTTGCAAAGTCTAGGTATATTACATCAACTCTATTTTCAGTTAGGTCCCTTAGTATGTGTTCGAAGTGTGTCAGGATCTGTGATAAACAAGATCTACCACTTCTGAATCCATGTTGCCCGGGGTTAATCTTTTTTTTCTTTTTC
>NW_028234423.1:12245933-12255933 GCF_977035675.1 Penaeus japonicus | reverse complement strand
TGATGAATAATATATGCACAAGTTATCCACGAGTATGCAATAAGCTGCGCCTATCATCGCCTACGCTTGAAATCCTGGAAATTGAAAATCCTCCATTGATCCCATCAGGGTCGTTCTTCTCCCCTTCATTCGCTTCTTTCTCGTCTTCTACTAGCCCTTCTCTTTTCTTATTATTCTCTTTATCATTATTAGAATTATTCTTGTGGGCAGACAGGGGATAAAATTATTGTGATAATTGTAATGGGTTAATATTGATGTTAAGTATGGTAGTGTGGTACCCAACTACGCGTCTTCTCATTAGTGTGAGCGTTTCATAGACGACTCTCGGGTGAAAAAAGAGAATGTTAGCAAACATATCCCGTAGCCACTATTAAAGACAAATCTCAACTGGCTGACTTAAAAGGTATCATATTATACATTTATTATCACAATCATTTGAAACAAAAGTGATATACAAAGATGGAACACCATACACTTACTTGGTAAAATAGAGGGCAAAACCAAATGAGCTCGAGAAATTGTCAGCCAGGCAATCCAAAAGACCGTCTGCCACTTCACAAGTCTAAGAACTCTCGCTGTTAACTTTCTTTTCTTTCTTTGTTGGATTTATTGGCTTCAACCAGCGGTACATGCCAAGGTCATTAAGCCAATAGTTCCATCATATCTCATCAATCTAGAGGTCATAAAGTTTTGTCTCCTTTAAAAAAGTAATTACTTTGTGGATATTTTTTTTTCAGTATCTGACAGTAAAATTGATTTAGTTCTCTATATTTTTCTGTTGATTTTGTTAACAGTGGTCCAAACCTGTGAAATATTGGGGTTGCTTTTCATCGTAGAGACAAAGCTTTGCTAGGGGTCTCTTTTAGCTTCTCTGATTGTTCCTCGAGCCCAAGAAGGCGACCCAGTCTGCTCTTTTTACGTTAAATTAAGGTGCTGAAGGTGTTCTTATAGTGTTGAGGAGACCAGTGATAGATCAATAGAGCTCAAAGTACCGGTATTATCGTCCTCTCGCGCCGGACTACCATCATTTAGAAGGGCCACATCAGAATTATTGATCAACTTAACTATTTCTTCACTTTTACCATCCGCTCGCAGGGAACCCCATAATGTATGGTGAGCATTAAAATCACCTAGAATTGATTTGTTATTCGGCAGACTATCCTGAAGTTCAAAAAGATCACCATAGATTAATATATTATTAGGTGGACAATAAAGTAAACATATAGTCAGATACGTATTACTGAATTTTACTTTGCATTTGACACATTTCAAAGTAGAATTAATCGTCACTTCAGTGACAGGGAGGTTCTGGTGGATGTACATGGCGACCCCGCCTCCACCCTTCCCTCTTTTCTACATAAATGATAGTTCCTCAGCGATACAATCTTGTCAGAGACTTGGTCGTTTAACTGGCTTTCTTGGAGAACTATAATATCGGGAGCATAGGATGAGGTTGATAATTTGAGGGAATTTATTTCTTATCTAAGACTACGACAGATCCATTGCATGATGGTAAACGTGTGGATTACGTTTTATGGGGTTTGGAAGTGCTTTGTCCACCGTTTCCTCCTCTCCCTCGCTTCCCGAGGGCTTCACTTGGGAATTTTTTTCGATGGCCTGCTCCCCACTGCTAGGGAGACGCCGGGTGAAAGATAATTTGTTCTGAACATACCAAAAAAACAGGCAGGGTCCTAGTAGGGTTGCCTGGATAAGGTGCGAATCGGATTGTGATTTGGCGTTAACCTCCTGATGATGCTGTTTTGCTGGGTTGAGTCAGCAATTTACTTTTTAGTTTTTTTCCAGTTCTTTAATTTGATTCATTAGGTCTTTTACAGTTTTCTTTAAATCCGAAATTTCTCTATCTTTAGCTGCGAGCTGTCGACTAACATTGCGTACACTGGAAACATAAGAAGTATTGGGTTTGCTTGCCAAACTTTCAACTTTCCTCTTGGCCTCACATCGTGTTCTCTCACGTATGCCAATGTCTCAGTCTCCGTCAGGCTGTTGCATTCAGCAGAGCCTGATTGATGGGGATCTCCACGGTTAGCACAATGCAGTTTATTTTCAGTGCATGCAGAGGTATCATGAGCTCCAGCACATTTCCCGCAAGTAAATTTGTCAGTATGGTCATCAATGCATCTTAATGAGGCATGTCCAAATTTTTGGCATCTATTACACCCCATTGGTTTTTTATATAAGGTCATACAGTACTCGGAGTTTTTGGTGTTGAAAAGGTGAAGAAACACAATCCGGTTTTAGTTCGCACATTCCCATCCTTCTTGATCATGCAATATCCATCTCCTACGCTTTGGTCTTTCATGGTCTCATGAATTTCACTTCCTTCCATTGTCCTCAAATCCCTGTGTGAAGGATTGCTCCCACACAGGTATTTGGCCAAACAGGAATAGATACTTTTACTGTGAGGTCATGAATTTGCGTCAGTTTATGCAAATCTTCAACCTGAGATTTAAACTGCACTTGAACAAGGAGCCTTGCACTTGACCATCAAGAACCTTCTTAATGATAAAGGGGTTGACATTCTACAGGGATTGATTTTCATTCATGAATTTAATGTTTACCCACAAAAATGGGTACATAAAAGGTTTAAAACAGGAAAACAAGAAAAAGTGAAAGGAGTCCGCGTAGGGGAACGAGAGAAAACGCGAAGAGATAAACAAAGGAAAACTGACGGTAAGGTGTTTTAGTCGAAGAAAAAGAGAGAAGACCAAGGTAAGTTAAGCACAGAATATAAGGTAAGTAATATATAAGTAGTGTTGTATAGAGTAGTAGTAATGTAGATGTAGACGGAGCATTCGGAAAGGTAAGGCGAAGGAAAATAAAAACGCACTTTCTTCTTGTACATATATATATATATATATATATATATATATATATATATATATATATATATATATATATATATATATATATATATTATGTATGTATGTATGTTGTTATGTATATAATATATATATATATATATATATATATATATATATATATATATATATATATATATATATATATATATTATAAACATCTTACAGCGAATTATCCCCTGATGCCAGGGGATGATTCGCTATAATGATGGTTTTCATTGTTGGTCTTGCTGCTGATAAAAAATATCATAAGTACTAGTAGTACTCATGATGTATTTACGATTATGAAAATAATAAAATTAATAACGATAATGAAGTTAATAATGATAATTAAGATATTCATGTAGTAGTAGTAATGATAATGAGGATAATCCTCACCATCGGCATCATCATGCTAATAATATTGATGAATAACAATAATAATGATACTGATACTAATGATCATAATAATAATTATAACAATAATGATGATAATATTGATAACATTGATAACAATCACAGTAACAATACTAATATTGATGATGATAATAATGGAGATGAAAATAACAATGATAACAATTTTAATGATGATAATGATATTAATGATGATAAAAATAATGGTGATGATAATGATGATGATAACGATGAAGAAATAATAACAATAGTAATGATGATAATCATCATCAAAATGATGATAATGATAATGAACATGGTAATAATCATAATTATATCAAATATCAAAATAACATTGATGATTATGATAACTGTGATAATGGAGATAGTAATGATAATGATAATGATTGTAGTGACAATAATAATGATAATGATAGTAATTGTAATAACAACAATTTTAATATTAGCAGAAATTATGACAATAATAATGATGAATATAATAGTGTCAGATTTATTATTTCATTAAGTACTAATTGTCAGTTATGCTACCGTCACGTGTCAGATTTAATTAAATCGGTGTCACTGCGCAGACGGTATATTATTCTACTAACTATTTCTCGGTAACGCCGCCACCACCCAGAGGTTGATTTTCAAGAGGAACCGCTGAGGAAAACCTCTGGTAAATCTGAGAAAAAAAAGAAAGAAAAATAGAATAAAAACAATAGTAGTGTGGTTGTTGGTCTTTAAAGACACGTAGAAGTTGCTGGGCTTTCTTTATAGTATATGGGTTATGATAAAAATATAATGATTCTCCCTCCTTTAATTTATCAACTGGTTAAGGTACAAATAACACAACAACAAAAATATATTTTTTAAAAATAGCATCTAGTTGGGTCTACTGATTACAAAATTTCCTAATTAAATTACCAACCCCTTAGTGCATGTATTATTTACTTTGCCCGTTTTATCATACTCCCTTAATGAATGAAAGTTGACGTTAGGCTCCCTTCATTTTCGATATATTTTCATATCTTCTATTTTAGACCGTATCACTGGTAATTGATGAATTGGCCGTCAGTCCTCGAAGAACATATCACAAACCAAACAAACAAAATTATGACCGTTGGCCATAGCCCTTCACGATTCATGTTTAGTTTTCCCTTTTACTGCAGACGATCACAGATTTTCGTGCATAGTCTCCAGGGTGGGCTTTATGTCAGAGTGAGGCTGCTTCACGCAACATACCTTGACTTTTCCCACTCTCCTTCAGTCACTCCTTGTAAACCTGTATGTCATTTTTGTTCTATTGTATTGAGAGACTCAGTGTGATAGAGGTATTGTTGTTTAATGGGAGGACAAAATTATTTTCGTATTCGTGTGCTGTCGTGAACGAATACGAAAAATATAACCATCCCCAATGAAGATAACATGAAGAGGAAGGAAACCTGTACTTATGACTGTGAGTGCCACAGTACAAGGCAGCCCTACTGGCACAGGGGCACATTGTAGACACGACATGGTTTGAGTCACCTTCCTCTTCTCGTTCTGCCTGCACATCCTTCATCGCAAGAGCAAGAGGTCGACAACTTGCTGTGTGCCATAGCTCTCTAAAGATAGTGCTTGCTAGAGACCGTGGATGGGTGCCATTTAAGGCTCTCTCTCCTGCTGGTGCTAGGAGAAAGTGGTGCCATCTAGGTTTTAGATGTAAGGTGAAACCCATTTTGCTTAATATATTGACAATTATAGTAATTATGATTGCAGTTGCCATCATCACTCATAATACAATATAGAAACACAGAGATCCAAAATTCCCGAACACCATGTACGTCACGCTGCCCGCCGTCAGGTCAAAAACTGCATCATGTATGTCATGACACCCGTCCGATGGGTTGACTCTGGTGCTCTTCCCCTTACACAACTTTATGAATATGTTTCATGACTCATGATTACAACAACATTTGTTATTATCACCATCATCATTATCCCTACTAAATTTATTATCACCATTGTTATTATTTCAATTGTTGTTATCATTAGCATCACTGCCATCATCATTATAAAAAATAAAAAAGAGGATGATTACAATAACACATAATAAATGAATGCATTTTACGCTTTTAAGAAAGGAATTCCAGGCTGTCAGATTGCTGTATCCGAAAAAATTAAATTCAAAATGAGCAAAAAAAAAACAAAAAAAAACGACAATTCGAAACGTGTCTGGAAATGCATATTTTTTCACTATAGTATACCAACATATAGTTTACATCCTCATATATCACAAATGATAATTATCATCATCTATTAACACTATTATTATTATGATGATTATCATTGTCATCATTATCATTGTCACCAATATCACCTCTACTATCATTATTGTCATTATCATCATTATTATGATCATTATCACCATTATCATTATTATCATCATTATCCTTATTGCCAACATCATTAATAATAATGTTGGTGATAATAATAATAATGATAACAATGATAATAATGATGATAACAATACGATAATGATAACAATAACAACAATAATAATAGTAGTAGTAACGATAATGATTATCATGTTAATGATAATGATAATAATTACGATAAACGAAAATTATGATGATAACAACTGTATCGTCAGAGACGATGAATTATTTGAATTTACTTGTTTTTGACATTATGTTAACAGCTGGATTTAGTTGTCGACCAGTCGTTGGCATTGTGTCTGGTATCTTCTCCTTGGCCCGCCCCTTTCGTTCTGCAGATTTACCGCATCACATCTGCAGTTTCCGAAGGTATTTTATTTCTATTGATTGGCTGGCATATAGGATTTTATTACAGGTGTTTTATCAGTTATTCATCTTTTACCATTCAATTTAATTATTATTATATTTGATTAATGTTATATTGAAATAAATATGTTTCATGATATGCTAGTAGTTCATTTGCTTTTGTTATTTTCTTAAGCAGTTGTATATTTACTGCTATTTATATGAGGTGATTACTTTATGTCTAGGTTTCAGTTGATGTTGTGGATTATTGTTTCTATGAGTCTCCAGTGGTGGGAGGGTTTTTTGTCTTATTTTACTACTTGTGTTTTTTTCTGAAATCTAAATCTGCTTATCTAACGTGCAATTGATTGTGTTTGATTGGAAGAATTTCAATATGTTACTTTGCAATAATTGGTTTTTTTTTAATGTTTGTATATCATTGGAAATTATTTAATTTAATAGTATATGATTTTGTAGTAATTCATATTATGTTTAGCATTTTGCAAAGTTATCTGTATTCAATTTTTATTTGGACTATGCTATATTATATATATTTACAGATTGAAACATAAACCAATAAAGCTACAGCAGCCTGCACTAGAGTTCTGCTGGAGTCATCCTAAAATAACGATGATGATAAGAGCAATAATGATTACAATCATAATAATGATAATGATGATTTAAAGAATGATAATAATGATAACGATGATAATGATAATTATGACAATAACAATCATAATTATTATCATATTGATGAAAATGAAATGATAATAAAAAAGAATGAGGAACATATTTAAAAATGTTGATATTAATAATCATAATATTGAAAAAATAATAATAACCACAGTAATGATAATGATAACAAGGATGAAGACAAAATTGATGATAATGATGTTAGTAATGCTCTTATGACAATGTTAATCATAATAAAAGCAATAATGATAACAATGATTACTGTGGTGTAAGTGCTGATGGTAATCAATAACAGTAACATCAATCATTATCATTCATTATGATAATGATAATACTAATGCTAACGAGGATGATGATGATGATAATGACAGTAATAATGATAACGATGTTATCATAATAATGGCATTGATGATAATGAATAAATGTAATGATATTGACGATGACAAAGATGGCGATATAAATAGTAATATTGACAATGGTAATAATAACATCTAATAACATTGAAAATAACAGTGAAATGATGATGGTTATAAGGTTACCGACAATAATTTTTAATAATGATAAAAATCACTGATGATAATGATATTCATAATGATAATGAAAATACCAATAACGATAATGATACTAATAATGATAATAACAATGATTAGAACAGATATGATAATGATGATAACAATAAGGATATCTTACTAACAATAATGGTTATTGATGCTATCATAATGATAAGAACACTAGTACTGATAATGATGATGATGATAATGATAGTAATAATGATGGCAATAACGTTAATAATAACAATAGTAATGATAGTAATAGCAGCAAGTATAATTATAAAAATAATTCTTTATAATAATAATGATTGATGATAATGAAATTTATGATAATGATGATAGTGACAATAACGATAGAAAATAACAATAATGATACAAATAATGATAATGATAACAGTTATGACTGCAACAATGATATTGGCAACAATAATGATAATAATAAGAGTAATGATGAAAACTATAATAATAATGAAAATGATAATGATAACTAATAAGTAATAGCTGTTATTCGGGGATTTATATATACAAATTTGAACGGTTGCAGACAAATGAAGGTCGCACACCTTTTCCCGTAACCTCGCACTCCGCATATATATGTATATAAATATATATGTATATATATATATATATGCATATATATATATATATATATATATATATATATATATATATATATATATTTATTTATTTATTTGTTTATTTATTTATCTATCTATCTGTATATATATATATATATATATATATATATATATATATATATATATATATATATATTATATTTATATATATATATAATATATATATATATATATATATACATACATATATATATATGTATATATACATACGTATATATATATACATACATATATATATGTATATATACATACATATATATATATGTATGTATATATACATATATATATGTATGTATATATATATACGTATGTATATATACATATATATATATGTATGTATATATATATATATATATATATGTATATATATAATATATATATATATATATATATATATATATATATATATATATATATATATATTATATATATATATAATATATATATACATATATGTATATATATATATATATATATATATATAGTATATATATATATAATATATATATATATATATATATATATTATATAATATCTATATATACATATATATATACATATATGTATAATATATACATATATTATAAGTATATATATATACATATATATATAAGTATATATATATATATATATATATATATATATATATATATATATATATATATACCACTGAGTTATATGCCTGAAATATAGGACATGAGCGTGGCCTGATCTATGAAGTTGATGGCCAATGATCTAATTAATGGTCACAGTGTGCTTTTAGAAAGTTCTAGTAAGATATTTTACATGACTGATAATTACCATGCAATCATGAAGGTAATAAATGTAACACCACGCATTTATGTTGTGTTGCTTAAAAAATAGTGTTGTGTACATCAGTTGGTAATTACCTTGAGATAATTACGTTGCATGACACTTTATGATTCATAATTTAGCATAATTGAATACATACATAATAACTTATTGTTCTTGTTTGTCTTCACTGTTGTTGCTGTTAGTGTTATTATTATCATTATTATTTTCATTATTACTGTTAATATCATTATCATTATTATTTTCATTATTACTGCTAATATTATTATCATTATCATTTTCATTATTACTGCTAATATTATCATCATTATTATTTTCATTATTACCGTTAATATTATTATCATTATTATTTTCATTATTACTGTTAGTATTAGTATCCTTATCATTTTCATTATTACTGTTGATATTATCATCATTGTTATTTTAATTATTACCGTCAATATTATGCTCATTATCATTTTTATTATTACTGTTGATATTATTACCATTATTATTTTCATTATTACTGCGATATTATCATCATTATTTTCATTATTACTGTTAACATTATTATCATTATTATCATCATCATTATCGTTAACATCACCATCATTTTGACTATTATTATAGTTGTTACAATTAATATTCATCATCATTATTATTTTTACCATTTACTATTGCCATTATTATCATTATCATTCTTACCATCATTGCAATTATTGTTATCATTATCATTTATATTACTGCTATTACCCTTATGATCATCATAATCATTACCAACGTAATGTTATTGTTATCGTAATTCTTGTTCGCAAATTTGATATTACTATAAGTAATATGATAATCATTCCCAATAATGATAGACTACTAGGAGCGGCAATAGCATTATTATTAGCATCAATGTTAAACATATTATTATTTTCCTTAGAATCTCTACCCTCGCCATCGTTATTATCATTATTATAATTATCATTATTATTTCATTATCATTAAAATTATTATTACTATTATTACAACTGCCAATGTCACCATTATCATAATCCTTATTAGTATTATCATCATTACCATTACTATAATTTTCATTATCAGTTTCATTTTTATCACCACTATTATTAGTGTTATTCTCAGCATCATTATCATCGCTATCATATCATTATCATTAGAAAAGATAATGATAATGATGATAGATATAACAGCATAATATTTGTGATATTACCATAAGAATGATAATGACAATGATAATATGATAATAGTGATATGATACTAAAAATGACAATGATAAGGAGAAAATAATAATGACATCAATAATG
>NW_028234423.1:12235933-12238433 GCF_977035675.1 Penaeus japonicus | reverse complement strand
AACACGGTGGTGGAGGAGGAGGAGGAGGACACGGTGGTGGAGGAGGAGAACACGGTGGTGGAGGAGGAGGAGGAGGACACGGTGGTGGAGGAGGAGGAGGAGGAGGGCACGGTGGAGGAGGAGGAGGACACGGTGGTGGAGGAGGAGGAGGACACGGTGGAGGAGGAGGAGGAGGAGGACATGGTGGAGGAAGTGGGGCGACGAGCTCTTACAGCGCCATAAAGAGAAAGTAGTTACAGTTTACAAGGCAATTGTGTAAAGGATTCTACCTGCCTCGCGCAGGTCATCTGAATATCATGCAGAGAAGGAGATCAAAGTATCATGATTAGGAAAACAAAAACGGAAATAGTAGAAAACGGATCGAATGAAACCTTAGACCTTTCATCTTCATCGTCGACCTATTCATGTGATTACAAACTTATAACTGTTTTTCAGCGTCTTTTGTAAGAGATTGACGATATAGCTGTCAACACTTGTATAGTAATTGCGAAGCTTTATGCATTTTTGTTTTATGTGTTATGTTATGTTATCAGATTAGCCAAGTAAGCTTTTTGTATGCAGGATAAACGTGCAAACCAAGTAGAAAAGGATAGCACCATAAGCAAATGGGAAAGTATGTATTTTTGCATTGTATAACTAATCTCTGGCAACATTTCCATTGTTACCTTGCCTGAGGATTCCCTTCAACTTTATATAACTTTCTTTAATTTGTAAATGGTAATCTCACTGTGAACACTTTTTTGTACAATAAAATTAATAGATGATATACAACAGCATATATCCCGCTTTTTACCCCACGCGTTCATTATGTAGAATACTGGGAGGAATTTATTTTGCAGATCTGGAATACCATTTCAAGTGGCATCTCTGACTTAACCTCTGTCAAGGCTCCACGGAGAACTGTGTTGCCATCTTCAAAGCGTGCAACTTGCGCGTCATTGCTATTCCCGGATCCACGAAGCATTTTGCAAAAGGGGGAGGGGGAGGGGGAAGAGAGCAGGGAAGTTTGACTTACAACTGCCCGGGATATGAAGTGCTTTGTTCAAGGGAAGTCGCCAGATTCAGTCTCTTTCGACTTTTCTTTCGACTTTTGTCGGGGAGAGAAATAACCTCTGTCCTTAGCATTTTAAACCTAAAAGCAATTATGACACTTCTGAGACTGATTTAACTAAAACTGGTATTCTGAGAAAGCAATAGAATGGAAAGATGATAACACAGATGATGAACATTTATTTGTCAATTCATCATATATTGTTTTTAACAACATCAAAGTGACTACAATAATACAAGCATGTAATATACTGATTAAACGTTGCCCATATCTTTATTCCTAAGCAGAATATATATGTGTATATACATAATATATACATATATATACATATGTGTGTGTGTGTGTGTGTGTGTGTGTGTGTGTACACTCACACACACACAGACACACAAACACACACACATATACATACATATATATATATATATATATATATATATATATATATATATATATATATATATATATATATACATATATATATACATTTATACATACATATATGTGCAAATATATATATATATATATATACATATATATATATATATACATATATATATATATATATATATATATATATATATATATATATATATATATATGTATATATATGTGTGTGTGTGTGTGTGTGTGTGTGTGTGTGTGTGTGTGCGTGTGTGTGTGTGTGTGTGTGTATGTGTGTATGTATTTCAATTCAAATTCAAATTCAAAATACTTTATTCCATTAATTACAATGGTTATTCTATTCACATGTATAGCATTTACATTATATGGTAACATAGTATTAACATGGACAATATAAAGTACATGTGTGGCCAATATAGACAACATATTAAAATTACAAGTGACTGAAATACCGTGTTTGGCTTGATGTTCAAGCTCCTGATGTCACTGATAATTCAGATGTTCTTTCAATTTTGTTTTAAATATATTTAGGTGAGAAATATTTCTAAGATGTTGTGGCAGATGGATCCACATCATTGGTCCTCGGATCTGCATATTTCTTGCCCCTGTTTTCGTATTTGACCTTTTGATATACAGCGATGTTTTTTTTTTTTTTTTCGACTCCTGTTAAACTGGATATTGTTTTTGTAGGTAAGAGCCAATGTGGATAATGTCCTTGTATTATTTTGTGGATTAGTATACTTGTGTCATAATTGTATTTTTGTTGGATTTTTTACCATTTTAATTTGTTTATGTGTGGTGTTATGTGGTCAAATTTGTATGCATTTCCTATTGCTACTCTTGCAGCAAAGTTTTGTAGTTTTTGCGTTTTTTGTATTTGTGTTTTGTTTGTTGAACCCCGGATGTTTAGGCAGTAGTTAACGATACTGAGGGCTTGTGTATGTACGACAGTGATTCTTGTTTCTTTAGGGATTTTGTCTTTTATGTGATTTAGGTATATCAAGGTGCCCATTACTTTCCTGTAAATGTAGTCAATATGTGTTTCAA
>NW_028234423.1:12220933-12223433 GCF_977035675.1 Penaeus japonicus | reverse complement strand
AGGATACGGTGGAGGCGCTTCCGGTGGCGGAGGGGGAGGTGGTGGATCTGGTGGAGGAGGATATGGTGGAGGAGGAGGTGGTGGATCTGGTGGAGGAGGAGGAGGATATAGTGGAGGTGGAGGAGGTGGTTCTGGTGGAGGAGGAGGAGGATATGGTGGAGGTGGAGGGGGTGGTTCTAGTGGAGGAGGAGGAGGATATGGTGGAGGTGGAGGGGATGGTTCTGGTGGAGGAGGAGGAGGATATGGTGGAGGTGGAGGAGGTAGTTCTGGTGGAGGAGGAGGTGGTTCTGGTGGAGGAGGAGGAGGAGGATCATACAATAGTGGAGGAAGCGGCTTCTCAGGTGGAGGAGGATCGGGTTCTGTTGGTGGAGTCAGTAGTTCCTACGCTGCAATATGAAGAGAAAGAGAGAGGAGCCAGGAAGTGCCATAGAAATTTGACCTTTTAGCAGGACATCAGACCTTAGGAATCTATTTGCATTTTGCTCTATTTTCCTTTCTTTCTTTCTTAGGGGAAAACCGCCAGAAATGCATAAGTCTATATCTAAACATACATGTATCCATATGAGCATATGCTTCCATTTTATGGTATTCTCATTTCTATAAGCTGATGGAATCGATATGGTATTAGTGATGTATGTATGCATAGATGGATAGATAAACAAAAACATTTGCACCGTTTTCTCACCATCAGGCTGAATTTGACACCTTAAGGTACTTCACATTTAAAACGTTGCTTGTATGAAACTCAAAAGCTTATCCTGCCCAGGGCCACGGCGACGGCAGCATTCTACAGCTTCACTTTGTATTTTATCCTGGCACTACGGATGGGCCATGTAACTTATTGATCGAAGTTCATGGTGTAGAAAGATGCAACTTTACATTCGATTTCATAGCTATTCATTTCTAATATTTTTTCGTAAATATAAACAAACTTACTTCAATCAAAATAAAATGCAAATGTAAAAAAGTGTAACTTGATTTCTTTCATATATCATGAAAATCTTTATGGATGAATGTAGACCTAATTCCTATGCTTTCACGAATACTGACTCACTGAATGAGTAGACTTTTTGTCTACAACGCAAGACCAAAATGCTGACGGAGTAGGAAGCTATTTCATGTTTGGATGTGTAGAAGCATCGCGATATTCATCTCGTTTCCTTGTTTCATTTTCGAATTGAAGAAAATTGCATAAATAAAACAAATAAAAATCGGATCATATGTATCTGTTTCATAAAGGCAGTGTCGGATAAAACAAAAGAACTATTCTCTTAAGTGTGTTTTATTAACCCCTTAATATTCTTATTCATAAAGATCCTATATTACTATGTATACCTACATATCTATCTATAGCTATATCTATATCTATCTATCTATCTATCTATATATCTATCTATATATATACATATTCATATATATTCATGTGTGTATGTATCTATACATATTCATATATGTATATATATATATATATATATATATATATATATATATATATATATACATATTCATATATATATATTTATATATATTTATGTGTGTATATATCTATACATATATATTCATATATGTATATATATATATATATATATATATATATATATATATATATATATATATACATATTCATATATATATATATTTATATATTCATATGTATATATATATATATACATACATATATGTATATATATATACATATACATACATATACATATATATATATATATATATATATATATATATATATATATATATATATATATATATATATATATATATATATATATATATATATATATATATATATATATATATATATATATATGAGCTTTCGGTAGAGACAAAAAAGCTTATGAAACAGCGTAGGGACATGAAAATAACATCAATCAGAGACAAGATAGAATCAGCAGAGCTGACTAAGACGATAAACAAGAAGAAGAAAGAGGATGTACGTAAATTTAACATAAGAAAAATAAATGGAGCTCTGCTTGTCGGCACCAGCGTTAAGGCAAAAAAGAGGAGGCTCGGAATAGGGAAAAAACAAATGTATGCAGTAAAGAAACCTAATGGAGAGGTGACATACAATAAAAATGAAATTATCAAAGTAATAAAAGACTTCTATCGCGACTTATACCACTCAAACGATCAACCACGTACGGAGACAAACACAACAATTGGAGACGTTCCAAACATTACGGAACAGGAAGTAAATAGGGCACTAAAAGGCATGAAAAGAGGAAAAAGGTGAAGGAGAAGACGGCATCAGTGTAGATTTTATTCAAGATACAGGAGAGATTGCGGCAGTAAAACTGGCCAATCTTTTTAACAGATGTCTAAGCGTCGGTAAAACTCCAAAATCCTGGAAAAACGCAATAATAATTATAATACACAAAAAGGGAGACACAAAAGACTTAAAGAATTACCGACCTATAAGCCTCCTTTCAATAATCTATAAACTGTTCACAAAAATCATTACAGCCCGTATCACCGATACATTAGA
>NW_028234423.1:12195933-12198433 GCF_977035675.1 Penaeus japonicus | reverse complement strand
TCAAAATTATTTCGAAGGGCAATTTCTTGTAATTTTTATACATTAATTTACAAACTTCCTTTCTTAAATATCATGTAAACTGACTTACAACTATTTCTAAAAAAAAAAGACAATGATTTACAATCTTTAGATATATCAAACTACAATTGCTTCACGTGCTCTACTTACCTGGTGCGTCCCCTTGTCGGCTGTGATATTTCACCATGTAAAAACGCGGAAAGGACGGCTCAGCTTCACCGTGTATATATGAATATATATATATATATATATATATATATATATATATATATATATATATATATATATATATATATGTGTGTGTGTGTGTGTGTGTGTGTGTGTGTGTGTGTGTGTGTGTGTGTGTGTGTGTGTGTGTGTGTGTGTATGTGTGTGTATGTATGTGTGTGTGTGTATGTGTTTGTGTATTACATATACATGCTATATATATTATATATAAATATATATATATGTTTATTTATAGATATAGTTATACATATATATATATATATACATACATATATATATATATACATACATATATAGATAGATAGATAGATAGATAGATAGATAGATAGATAGATAGCTATAGATATATAGATATATACATACATATGCCGGATCGAGAGTGCAGGACCAACCCAAAAAGACCACACGACCCAACATAAGGATTGTCAAACTGGGACCATACTAGCTCCGTAGAATTTAACTAAGTAATCATACATTAGTAATGATAGCGAAGTTTTATAGACAATCCCGTGGGCACTCGGTGGCAGGTTACTATATGAGTTTGATTAATGCAATGCCGCATGGACACCCGAAGACAAACACAGGTATAAAAACATTCAAACATAAACACAGAGTCAAAAATATTTGAACAGGGCAAAAACACTCAAACACATTAGAGGCAACAGCACTTGGTCATGGGGTAAAATACTCGAAGCACACACAAGGTCAGTAACACTTAAGGCAGACACGGTGATAAAAACGCTCGGAAAGTAACACCAAGATACAGTGACAAAAATCCTTGGATATGGACACAAAGACAAAAACTATTTCAAAACAGACACTCGGTCAAAAACTCAACCAAAGACTCAGTGACAACTATGCTGAAACACAATCATCCGCCATAGGCCTTACCCTCTCACTCCACTACCGCGACGTCAGAATTGGAGAGCGATTTAGCCGTTCAAGGCCAGCTAATTATGGAAAACAAGCACTTGAGGAGGTTATGTATAAGGGTGAAAATGTTGGCCAGAACATGAAGCTATAGGAAGACTAAGTAAAAGTTCATAAAGAATAATATATTATTCTCTTAAATAAAGTAATAAAGAAATCAGCTGAAAAGACAGTGAAGACACATCCTCTAGTCCGTAGGTCTCAGAGGACTGGGTCAGGATTGATCAGTGGCGAGGAGAGAGAAGGGAAGCGCTGAGGTCAGGATTGATCAGCGGCGAGGAGAGAGAAGGGAAGCGCTGAGGTCAGGATTGATCAGCGGCGAGGAGAGAGAAGGGAAGCGCTGAGGTCAGGATTGATCAGCGGCGAGGAGAGAGAAGGGAAGCGCTGAGGTCAGGATTGATCAGCGGCGAGGAGAGAGAAGGGAAGCACTGAGGTCAGGATTGATCAGCGGCGAGGAGAGAGAAGGGAAGCGCTGAGGTCAGGATTGATCAGCGGCGAGGAGAGAGAAGGGAAGCGCTGAGGTCAGGATTGATCAGCGGCGAGGAGAGAGAAGGGAAGCGCTGAGGTCAGGATTGATCAGCGGCGAGGAGAGAGAAGGGAAGCGCGAGAGGCGCTGAGGTGAGGTGAAAAGAGTTGAGATTTGCCGAAGGAAGTTTGGCTTCGATGAGAGGAATCTTGACTCGTAGCCGCCTGGGTGACGCCTACTTTCACTCTCAATTCCTTGCAAGAAGAGAGTATCATTAATATTGGTATGATTATCATTCAATGATAATGATGAAAATGATCATCACAAGGATAATAATGGTAAGAAACGATAATAATAACAAGAATTATTATGATTATAATGATAGTATATAGTAATGATAATCGTAAGAATGATAGTGATATTGATAATGAAATAATAATACCAATAACAATGACGATAACAACAATGATAATGATAATAACAATGATAATGACAATAATGATAATAACAACAGCAATAATGATAATAATAATAATGATAATGATAATAATAATCATGATGATAACAATGATAATGCTAATGATACGAATGATATAGTAATCATCATCACCATCGTTATGATGAGGGTCAGATGACTGTCGCAAAGGGTCACCCGCGGTCACTCCAGGACAGAGACGGTTAAAGGCATGCTCGGCCATTTCTCACTTTCAACTTCTCACGCAAGGTCATGAGAGGAGTTGAGGCGCTATTGAGCGATTTCAGTCGACTTTCGGTGCGAAGAGTTAAGAGTGAGACGAATTTTGACTCACCGATGCCGGGGGAGGGGGGGGGGTTACATGGGACAGGGGCGCTCTCTTC